>NW_006922662.1:195043-239097 GCF_000298275.1 Orycteropus afer afer
AAAAAAAAAAAAAAAGAATTGTGGCATGGCTGTTGGTGTGTGGCCATCACAATGGCCTCAGTGTAGGCTTCTTCTCCCATGCTCTGTCCACATGTATAGATGAGCATGTGCTTCTGTTGGTTGAATGCATGCTCACTATCTCTTAAGGACAATCTTACAGAAAAGAACATGGTCCTACCAAAACCATAACAATTGAATCTGTCGTAAGAAACTATGAGTAATTTTTGAAGTGTAGGATTGGAGCCCTGGTAGCATAGTGGTTAAGTGCTCAGCTGCTAACTGAACCCGCCAGCTGCTCCAGGAAAGAAAGAAGAGGCAGTCTGCTTCTGCAAAGATTACAGTTTTTCCTATAGGCCAGTTCTACTGTGTCCTATAAGGTCCCTATGAATTAGAATCGACTTAACAGCAATGGTCTTGTTGTTGTTGTTATTGCTAGGGTGTACTTAAATGTTTATTTCAAAAATGTGCCCTTTTGTGTATGGAGAAGCAAATGAGCCTGAACCTTGATGTCTCTTGTGTGAGAAAACTGATCAATGAACAACCACTCTTGCAGAGACAGTTAAATCAATTGTGCCAATTTTTAATGACTCTCAGAAATTATTGTGGCTATTTAGGACTTCCCTGGCATAAATTGAAGGAGCTCTGGTAGTGCAGTACCTAAGGCATTTGCCTGCTAACCAACGGTTGGTGGTTCAAACCCACCAGCCATTCTGTGTATGGTAGTTAAAGTAGTATGTCAACTTTGTTGGGCCTGGTTGAGTGGCTGGTCAGTTGGTGGTAGTTATTCCCCATGATGAGACTGGTAATCAGCTCCATGGTGGGATCCACCACAAGCAGCTGAGTAGCTGCTTTGGGGATGTGGTCTGCTTCCTGTATATAAGCAGCAGCTTTGGGAGTGGTCTCTAGCTTATGGCACGCTTGAACTTCTGCATGTAGCTATGTCGTTGTTCAGCAGCCTGTCATGCTCTGCCAACCTTGGGACCTTCAGTGGACTTGAATTAATGGCCTGCTATGTGGTTTGGTAGCATAGTACCTAAGGCACTTGACTGCTAACCAGAAGGCTGGCAGTTCAAACCCATCAGCCACTCCTCGGAAGGAAGGTTGGGCAATCTACTTCCATAGTGATAACACTTCGGAAACCCAAGGAAATGTCACTGTGAGTCAGGTCCGACTCAATGGCACATAACAACAACAAGTGGTTTAGTAACATCGGGACTGTGCCATTTTATTTGTCCACCTTGGGCTTGTTAGCCTCAGCAGCCAGTAGCTGCCTGAGTGAAGAGATACCTCTAGCTTTAACGGGCCAGGAGCAAGAGGCAGAGCTGAAGCCCAAGGTTGAGGAGCTTTCACACAGCCCCTAGAGCCTGGCACTTGGAACTTGAACTTCTAGCCTCCTGAACTGTAAGAGAATAAACTCCTGTTTGTTCAAGCCAGCCCATTTGTGGTATATTCTTGTCAGAGGAGCACTAGGTATCCAGAACACTGTGAAAGAAAGATGGGGCAATCTACTTCTGTAAAGATTTATCACCTGAGAAACCCAGTGGGATGGCTATGATTCATAATCACCTTGATTGCAGTGAGTTTAATCTTTTCAGTTTGGCATAAATTAGATTCCTGGACCTATCTTGGATGTAGGAGGCCCTAGGTGGTGCCATGGGTAAGCACTCCACTATGAACCAAAAGGTTGGCAATTGGAACCCACTCAGAGGTGCCTCAGAAAACAGACTCGATGATCTGCTTCCAAAGATCACAGCATCTCCACTCTGTACACATGGTGTTGCCATGAGTAGGAGTTGACTGGACAGCAAATAACACCAACAATATCCTGGATATCCTTTGTTCCTTTTTTTCTGATTCCCCTCCTGTGTGCTCTGAAAGCACGCTCTGAAATGTCACAGAAAAGAAATTGCTGGTAGTTCCAGGAGGGAGAGGTAGAGCACAGATGAAAAGTTCAGTGCACTTTTGCCGAACAAGGCTCATTTGATCTAATAGTATTTGACCACTTCCCCAAACTTTTGCATATTGTAAAGAACTGGAGTTGTAATTTTTTACCAGCACTTCCAGAATGATACATCATTCTGTTATGAGAATGCAAATGGGCACAAATGGATTTACTTCCCTTCTATTTCATTGTAAGTAGGTTTTATTAACTGAATCTGCCCTGAATGAAAATATAATTGAGGCATGCCCTCAGGAACTATATTTCTTGTACTGGGCTTGCAGAGGTCTTTCCCTGCTAATTCAAACAGTTATTCTACCTAATTAAAGCTATATGGAAAGCACCATGCCTTTTCTCAGTTCCATCCCAGTTTAAGGTTTAAGGGAGGTTTGGGGTTTGGGGAGTCCCTTAGTAGCATAAATGGTTAAGAATTTGACTGCTAACTGAAAAGTTGGCAGTTTGAACCCACACAGTGGGCCTTGGAAGAAAAGCCTGAAAATCTGCTTCCAAAAAGTCTTAGCCATGAAAATCCTATAGAGCACATTTCTGCTCTGGTAACACATGGTGTTGCCACAAGCTGGAATCAATCTCATGGCAACTGGTTGATTACTGTTCGGGTAAAGGGAAGAATGGCATGGACAAGAATGAGGGAAGAAAGAAAAAAGAGAAGGAAAATAACAGACCAACACTCTACCTTTCTTTTGGGGCCATTTCATTATGGAAGATAGGCTAAAATATGCCAGGAAATCTGACATAGAAGATCAGAGTTGGAAGAAGCCTCAAGATCATTTACTCATTCCATTTCCACTCTAATTTTCCAAAAAAGGAAACTGAAGCCCAAAAAGGTTAAGTGGCTTGCCCCAAGTCACACAGCTTGTTATTGTTGCAGCCAGGGTTGGTAGGAAAGCATCACACCTTGGAAAGCTTCAAAAGCACTACTTTCCCCAATGGAAACCAGCTTCTCCTGGAGTCAGTTCCAGGCTATCAGTCTTCCAAGAGCCACAGAGAAACTTCAGTTTATCTCATAGTCAAGGAACAAGGAAGTAGGCTAGGCCTATGCTGTTTGACTTTGCACCAACAGGAATTTTCAGGCTTACACAATTGTTTGTCACCATTGAGTTGATACTGACTCATAGTGACCTTATAGGACAGAGAAGAACTACGTGTAGAGTTCGGGCTGCAAATCTTCACAGGAGCAGATTGCCAGGTCTTTTCTTCTGCAGAGCTGCTGGTGGATTGGAATCACAGACCTTCTGGTTAGCAATTAGAGTAAGTAACCATTGTGATACCAGCTCTTCTTCAACATGCCCTAGCCTACTGAGATAATCAGGGCATGGAAAGCATGTGAACTTGACAAACTCTAGCAGCCCCCCTTTTTAGGTTCTATTTCTTTTACACTAAGGACTTAGAGTAAGCCTTCCCTTTTCATGGATCTTTCAAGCCAGTTGCACTAACTCCACTTCACCCAAACATAATTGTTTTCACTGATAGTTTTTGCTTTTCCAATCTCCCTTGAAATAATTGGGTTATTGCACTAGAAGTGTTCCTGGAGATGACAGACTTAAAACCTAATAGAGATATGTAACACAGAAGATTCAGCATTCCCTTAGGAAATTATCGTGGAATATAGTTGAAAGGAGAAGATATTAAAGCCAAGATAATGTTGAATGAGATTGAAAAAGGAAATTGTAATTGGGGAAGGGCAAAAGAAAGTAGTTGGAAAGGTTTCTTGATTTTAAAATTCATTCTATTAAAAGGATATTGTCAGTGTAAAATAGTCCCTACTTTTAGCTTCTCATTAAAAGTTTGGAAGAAATGAATATTTCAAACTTTTAATGGCAGAAATAGTATTATGGATCACTCTTTTACAAGGGGAAAGAAGAATAAGTACTTTCTTGCAATGGTGAAAATAGTGTTGAAAAAGAGGCACATCTTTCAGGTAATGAATTGGATCTACATAGATTCAGGGCCCAAGAGGAATAAAAACATGAAAGTGCTACAGAGTCACTATACTCCTGTCTCTGTTTCATATACGGGACTGCTTTATAAAGCAGTAACTTTACATAACCAATGCCGTGAACATGAAGGATCGAGCTCTAAGATACAACCCAAAGCAGCCTTTTTCATCAGCAGACCCTGGTTCAAATCTTCTCAGTGGAGCTAGTTTTCCAGCCTCTTGGATGAGATTCAGGGCAGGCTCCATGCTATTCTTAGTTAATCTCAGATCAGAAAAAAATCTGGTCACCATAAGTCGCATCATCAATCTCATCTCAGTAACTAGAGGGGTTAGTTCCATGCAATAGTCAAAACTCCAACTTTAGTTAGAGGTCCTCTCCTCCCTGCACTCAGGCCTGCCCCCAGGAAAAGAGGACATGATTGAATTCAAGATTCCCCAACCATTGTACCAATGCTCACCACTCTCCTTCCTCAGATTGCTGACCAGTTTCTGATCATCCCAGGGCAGACGGGAGGTAACATGTCAGGGATGGGTATAGCTGGCATCAGTGCTGGGATTGTTGTTGTTGTTGTTGTTATGTGCCATGGAGTCTGACCCAACTCATAGCACCCCCTCCTTGGGTTTCCCACGCAGTATCACTACGGAAGTAGATTGCCCAACCTTCCTTCTGAGGAGTGGCTGGTGGATTTGAACCGCCAGCCTTCTGGTTAGCAGTCAAGTGCCTTAGGCACTATGCTACCAGAGCTCCTAGTGTTGCAATTAAGATTCAAATTTTAAGCGTTTCAAAAAACTTAGTAATCAAGATAAATAATATTTTGATATAATATTTTGAAGGGTCAAATTTAATGTAAAAAATCATGGTCAATGAAGATAGGATAAGTTTAAAAAAAAAAAAAGAAGGAAAAAGTTGCTAGTGAGCCAACTCATGGCAGTGCCACGTGTGTCAGTGTGGAACAGTTTCCAGAAAGTTTTCAATGGCTGATTTTTCAGAAGTAGATCACCAGGCCTTTCTTCTGAGGTACCTGTGGGTGTACTTGAACCTCCAACTTTTCAGTTAGCACCTGAGTGTGTTACCCTTCTCACCACCCAGAGACTCCAAAGTTGACCTAGGGATTGCACATATACATGCTGTTCTGGTTACCTAGTGCCGCTCTGACAAGAATATACCACAAATGGGATGGCCTTAAAAACAGGAGTTTATTCTTACAATTTGGAGGCTTTAAGTCCAAGTTCAAAGTGCCAGGCTCTAGGGGCTGAGTAAAAGCCCCTCGACCTTGGGGACCAGCTCTGCCTCCTGCTCCTAGCCCACTGGAGCTAGAGGCGTTTCTTCACTCAGACAGCTGCTGGCTGCTGAGGCCGAGAAGCCCCGAGGTTGACAAGTAAAAAGGCACAGTCCCGATGTTACCAAACCACATGGCAGGCCATTAACTTAAGTCCATTGTAAGTTCCAAGGTCAGCAGAGCAAAGCAGGCTGCTGAGCAACGACACGGCTACATGCAGGGTCCAAGCGTGCCATAGGCTGGAGACCATTCTCAAAGCTTTTCCTTATATACAGGAAGCAGACCACATACCCAAAGGTAGCTACCCAGCTGCTTGTGGTAGATCCCACCATGGAGCTGATTGCCAGTCTCCTCATGGGGATTAACTACCACCAGCTGCCCAGCCACTCAACCAGGCCCAGCCAAGTCGACACAAAAACATAACCACCACACATGCCAACAGGAACCTCAGAGGCCAAGGGAATGCATAAAGCTGGCTGGATCTTCTTAGATGTTGCACATTAAAAACATAGGAACAGATTTTATTTCCTCATGGAAATATGCTCGCTTGTATTTCTTGAAACACATAACCTCCATGATTTTCTATGTTTCTATTTTTGATAGTTATGCATCTTTCCTCTTAACTGTTACTATAAGAAAAATAGTGTGAATGTGATGATACTACTGTGTCAGGTAGAAAACAGGGAATACTGGGAAGGACTGGAATGAGGTCAAGTGGTATAGTGGTCAAGGCATTTGACTGCTAACCAAAAGGTCAGTAGTTCAAACCCACCAGCTGTTCTGTGGAAGAAAGAAGAAGCACTCTGCTTCCATAAAGATTTAAAGCCTTGGAAACCCCATGGGAGTCACTATGAGTTGGAAGTGACTTAATGGCAGTGAGTTTGGTTGTGAGTTTGGGGAAGACTGGAGAAAATAAACCCCATCTAGTGGGAACAGCTGTTACTCACTCACCACATAGAAGCACTGGTTTTACTGTTCTCAAAAAATCAACTATTACACTACTTCAAGAAACCGTAAGAGAGCTACATAAATGGAAGAACATACCATCCTCGTGAATAGGAAGATTGAACATTGTGGAAACGTCAATTCTACCCAAAGCCATCTATACATTCAATGAAATCCCAATCCAGATCCCATCAACACTCTTCAAGGATATGGAAAAACCAATCACTAATTTTATATGGAAAGGAAAGAGACCACAGATAAGCAAATATTATTGAAGAAGAACAACGAAGTAGGAAGTCTCACACCCCTAGATCTCAAAACCTACTACTATACAGCCACAGTAGTCAAAACAGCCCGGCACTGGTACAACAACAGACACATAGACCAGTGGAACAGAATTGAGAACCCAAAAATAGATCCATTGACCTATGTTCAGTTGCTCTTTGGGGCTGAAATCCATTAAATGGGGAAGAGATGGTCTCTTTAATAAATGATGCTGGCAAAACTGGATATGCATTTGCAGAAAAATGAAACAAGACCCATACTTCACACCATACATAAAAACTAACACCAGTTGGATAAAAGACTTAAATGTGAAACCTAAGACTATAAAGTTCCTCAAGGAAAAAATAGGAGCAAACTTAGGGACCCTAATTTATGGCATAAATAGACTATCAAGCATAACCCAAAATGTACAAACAGCAGAAGATAAACTAGATGAATGGGACCTTCTAAAAATTAAATTTTTATGTGCTCCCAAAGTCTCCTCCAAAAGGGTAAAAAGAGAACCTATAGATTGGGAAATAATATTAGGCAATGACATATCTGACAAGGGACGTATCTCTAAAATTTATAGAAAACTCCAACAACTCAATAACAAAAACACAATCCAACTATAAAATGGGCAGAAGATATGAATAGACAGTTCACCAAAGAGGATACTCAGGAGGCCAATAAACACATGATGAAATGTTCACAATCATTAGCCATTAAAAAAAAAAAAAAAAAAAAAAACCTCACTGCCATCAAGTCGGTTCCAACTCATAGCAACCCCCATTGGATTTCCAAGGTGGTAAATCTTTATAGAAGTAGATTGTCCCATCTTCCTTCCAAGGAGTGGCTGGTGGGTTTGAACCGCCAGCCTTCTGAATAGCAGTCAAATGCCTTAGGCACTACACCATCAGAGGTCCCACAAACACTATGGAAAGCAGTATTCCAATTCTTTAAAAAGTTAGAATTAGAAATACTATTTGATCCAGCAATCCCATTACTAGGTATATATCCTAAAGAAGTGAGAGCCAGGACAAGAACAGATACATGCACATCCATGTTCATCGCAGTACTATTTACAATAGAAAAAGATGGAAACAACCTAGGTGACCAGCAACAGAAGAATAGACAACCAAACTGTGGTACATACACACAATGGAATACTATGCAACACTAAAGAGTAATGTAGAATCTGCAAAACAGCACACAACGGGAATGAACTTAAGCTGAGTGAAATAAGTCAATCACAGAAGAACAAATATTATATTAGTTCATTATTTTAAAATGTCAAGGAAAGGTTTATATGTGGGAGGAAACTTTCTTTGTTGGTTACCAGGGGTGGGAAGAAAGGGGATGGAACACTGCAAAAATAAAAAATAAATCCAGATATTTATGTGCAATCTACCTACTCTTAAATGTTGGTTTGGGGTTTTTTGTTTATTTTATTGTTTAACATTGTATGTACATAATTATAAGATAAACTGACTATACCTACAGGATGAATTCTAGTCAAGTACTATTGGTTTTCAATCTCTGCTACACTCTCAAAAAATATTGTTGCACTCAGGTTTGCTGTTGTTAGTTGATGTTGAGTCAGTTCAGACTCAGAGCAACCCTATGTACAACAGAACAAAACACTGCCAGGCTCTGAACAATCATTGCTATGTTTGAGCCCATTGTTGCAGTCACTGTGTCAATCCACCTCATTGAAGGTATTCCTCTTTTTCACTGAACCTCTATTGTACCAAGCGTGCTGTCCTTCTCCAGAGACTGGTTCCTCCTGATGACATGTCCAAAGCACATGAGACGAAATCTTGCCATCCTCCCATCTAAGGAGCATTCTGGCTGTACTTCTTCAAAGACAGATTTGTTCATTCTTCTGGCAGTCCAGAGTATATTCAATAGTCTTCACCAACACCATAATTCAAATGCAGGAATTCTTCTTTGCTTTTCCTTATTTGTTTTCCAGCTTTCACATGCATATAAAGCGATTGAAAACACAGTGGCTTGGATCAGGCACATCTTTGTCTTCAAAGTGATATCTTTGCTTTTGAAAACTTTATTGCTGTGAATTGGCCTCTGATCACTGCGTTTGCTGTGTCCCAAAGATTTTGGTATGCTATGTTTTCATTCTCGTTTGATTCAAGGAATTTTTTCATTTCATTTTTTATTTCTTCTATTACCCAGTCATTCTTAAGGAGGGTGTTGTTCAGTTTCCATGTGTTTGCTTTTTTTCCATTGATCTTCCTGTTGTTGATCTCTAATTTGATAGCACTGTGATGAGAAGGTGCTTTGCAGTATTTCTGTGTTTTTAATTCATTAAGGCTAGCTTTATGGCCTAACATATGGTCTATCATAGAGAATGTTCCATGTGCACTGGAAAAGAATGAGTATTGTGCTGTTGTTGGGTGACGTGCTCTGTGTTGTTGTGGTTGTTGTTAGGTGCTGTCGAGTTACGTCTGACTCACAAAGACCCTATGCACAGCAACGAAACACTGCGGTCCCACAGTAGCTCCATAATTCTTGGTATATTTGAGCCCATTGCCACAGCCATTGTGTCAATCCATCTCATTGAGGGCCTTCCCCTCTTTTGTCAACCCTCCACCTTACGAAGCACAACAGCTTCCATGGAATGGTCCCTTCTGATAACATGACCAAAGTAGGTGAGACAAAGTCTGGCCATTCTCACTTCCAAGGAGCATTCCAGCTGCACTTCCTCCAGGACAGATTTGTTAGTTATTTTAGCAATCCATGGTACTTTCAGCATTCTTCACCAGCACCACAACTCAAAAGCATCAACTCTTTTTCAGTCTTCTTATTCATTGTCCAGGAGCTCGGGTAGCATAGTGCTTAAGGCGCTTGACTGCTAACCAGAAGGCTGGCGGTTCAAACCCACCAGCCACTCCTCGGAAGGAAGGCTGGACAATCCTACTTCCGTAGTGATACTGCCTCGGAAACCCAAGGAGAGGTCGCTATGAGTCGGGGCTGACTCGACGGCACATAACAACAGCAACAACAACAATTCATTGTCCAGCTCTCACATGCATATGACGCAATTGAAAATACCATGGCTACTGTCAGGCACACCTTAGTCCTCAAGGAGACATCTTTTCTCCTCAGTACTTCAAAGAGGTCCTTTGCAGCCAACTTCCCCAGTGCTATACATTGTCTGATGTCCTGACTCCTGCTTCCATTGGCATTGATTGTAGAACCAAGCAATGTGAAGTCTTTGACAACTTCAATCTTTTCTCCATTTATCATGATGCTGCTACAGGTCCAATTATGAGGATTTTTGTTTTCTTTATATTGAGATGTAATCCACACCATGGACTGTATTCCTCAATCTTCATCAGTAAGTGCTTCAAGTCATCCTCACTTTTGGTAAGCAAAGTTGTGTCATCAGTATATCGCAGGTTGTTAATGATTCTTCCTCCAATCTTGATGCCACGTTCTTCTTCATATAGCCCAGCTTCTCGGATTATTTGCTCAGCATGTTCATTGAATAAGTATGGTGAAAGGATCCAACCCTGACACACTTCCTTCTTGATTTTAAACCATGCAGTGTCGCCTTGTTCTGTTTGAAAAACAGCCTCCTGGTATGCATAGGTTCCCCATGAGTACACCTAATTGTTCTGGAATTCCCATTCTTCTCAGTGTTATCCATAATTTGTTATGATCCACACAATCAAATGCTTTTGCATAGTCAATAAAACACAGGTAAACATCTTTATGGTATTCTTTGCTTTGAGCCAAGATTCATCTGACAGCCGCAATGATATCCTTTGTTCCACGTCCTTTTCTGAATTCAGCCTGCACCTCTGGAAGTTCTCTGTCAATATACTGCTGCAACAATTTTTGAAATATCTTGAGCAAGATTTTACTTGTGTTCAATATTAACGATATTGTTTGATAATTTCCACAATCTGTGGGATCACCTTTCTTTGGAATGGATACAATTATGGATCTCTTCCAGTCAGTTGGCCAGGTAGCTGTCTTCCAAATCTCTTGGCATAACCGAGTGAGTGCCTACAGTGGGGCATCCATTTGTTGAAATATCTCAATGGATATTCCATCAATTCCTGGAGCCTTGTTTTTCGCCAATTCCTTCAGTGCAGCTTCAACTTCTTCCTTCAATACCATTGGTTCTTGATCATATGTCACCTCCTGAAATGGATAAACATTGACCAGTTCTTTTTGGTACAGTGACTCTGTGTATTCCTTCCATCTTCTTTTGATGCTTCCTGCATCATTCAATATCTTGCCCATAGAATCTTTCAATATTGCAACTCGAGCCTCAGATTTTTTTCCTCAGTTCTTTCAGCTTGAGAAATGCTGAGTGTATTCTTCTGTTTTGATTTTCTAACTCCAGGTCTTTGCACATTTCATTATAATAATGCTGCAGGTTTTCTCTGCTCGAGCTACTCTTTGAAATCTTCTGTTCACCTCTCTTGTCTTGTCATTTCTTCCATTTGCATTAGCTACTCTCTGCTCAAGGACAAGTTTCAGAGTCTCTTCTGACATCCATTTTGGTCTTTTCTTCTTTTCTGGTCTTTTTTAATGACCTCTTGCTTTCTTCATGGTTGATGTTCTTAATGTCATCCCACAACTCTTCTGGTTTTCTGTCATTGGTGTTCAATGCATCAAATCTATTTAGATGGTCTCTAAATTCAGGAGGAATATATCCAAGGTCATATTTTGGCTCTCATGGACTTGTTTCAATTGTCTTCAACTTGCATTTGAACTTGCATATGAGCAGTTGATGGTCTGTTCCACAATCAACTCCTGGCCTTGTTTTGACTGAACATACTGAGTTTTTCCATCATCTCTTGCCACAGATGTAGTCAATTTGATTCCTGGGTACTCCATCTGGCAAAGTCCACATGTACAGCCACCATTTGTGTTGTTGAAAAAAAGGTATTTGCAATGAATAAGTCGTTGGACTTGCAAAATTCTATCATGTGATCTCCTGCATTATTTCTGTCACCAAGGCCAAATTTTCCAACTACCGATGATTCTTCTTCGTTTCCAACTTTTGCATTCCAGTCATCAGTAATAATTAACACATCTTGATTGCATGTTCAGTCAATTTCAGACTTCAGAAGTTGATAAAAATCTTCATTTTCCTCATCTTTGGCTTTGGTGGTTGGTGTATAAATTTGAAGAATAGTAGTATTATCCTATCACTGACAGCATTATACTTCGGGACAGATCTTGAAACATCCTTTGTGATAATGAATGCCACACCTTTCCTCTTCAAATTGTCATTCCTAGCATAGTAGATTATATGGTTGTCTGATTCAAAATGGCCAAAACTGGTCCATTTCAGTTCACTAATGCTTAGGATAGTGATCTTTATGCGTTCCATTTCATTTTTGACAACTTCCAATTTTCCAAGATTCATACTTCATAAATTCCATATTCCAATTATTAATGGATGTTTGCAGCTGTTTTTCCTCAATTTGAGTCATGCCACATCTGCGAATGGAGGTCTCGAAAGCTTTACTTTATCCATATCAGTAAGGTTGGTTCTACTCTGATGATGCAGCTCTTTCCCAGTCATATTTTGAGAGCCTTCCGACCTAAGGGGCTCATCCTCCTGCACTGTATTAGACAATGTTTCTGGGCTATTCATAAAGTTGCACAGTAATGTATCAGACAGTATTTCTCTGCTATTCATAAGGTTTTCTGTGGCCAATTCTTTGAGGAGTGGATGGCCTCTTCCTTCTTCCTAGTCTGTCTCAGTCTGTAAACTGCATTGAAACCTGTGCACCATGTGCAACCCTACTGGCATTTGAAACACCAGTGGCACAGCCTCAAGCCTCACAGCAACACCCAAGCCACCACAGGCTGACAAACTGACAGACAGGTTTGTCTCCCTTAGCTATTTGAAACCTCTCCACCCTCCCCTTACCTGCATCTCTGCTGCTGCTCACTCTGTCGTCCCCTTGGCTTTGTAGATGTCTCTGGCTTTGTAGAAGTGCTCTGTAGATGTCTACAAGGTCAGGTTTGTGGATTGCATTATTTAGTTCTTCTGCATCTTGGTTTCTTTCCTGTTGTTCTATCTTTCAGTGAAAGTGGTGTATTAAAATCTCCTACTATGACTGTGGAGTCATCGATTTGCCTTTTCAATTCCACTAAAGTCTGTTTTATGTATTTTGGGGCTCTTTCATTGGGTCCATAGATATTTATTATGATTGTATCTTCTCGTTTGATTGATCCTTTAATCATTACATACTGTCCTTTCTTGTCTCTTATGGTGGTTTCTGTCTTAAAGTCAATTTGATCAGAAATTAATACTGCCACTCCTGCTCTTTTACGGTTGCCATTTGCTTAATATATCTTTTTCAAACCTTTGATTTTTAATCTATTTTTGTCTTTGTCTCTGAGTTGTGTCTCTTGTAGACAGTATATTGATGGGTTATGTTTTCTTATCCAGTCTGCAACTCTCCGTCTCTTCAGTGGTGCATTTAATCCATTGACATTCAGTGTAATCATCAAGAAGTATGAATTTGTTGGTGTCATTTTATGTGTTTTTTGTTTTTTCATGGTGTTCCTGGTTTATTTGTTTCACATAATTTTCTGTCCTGAACTCATTTTGTTTAAAAATTGTGTTATCATTTTCTTTGTTGCTGTTGTTTTAGTATTTGCTAAGTATTTGTGCTTGTCCTCTTTTTCATTTTGTTGTGAAGGCTTATCATTTCTCTTTGAGGTTACCCTGTGATTTATAATTTTCTCCCCACATTTAGAACAGTCCATTCTATTTTTTTTAATATTTTGTAGCATTTTATTGAAATATAATTTATGTACAGTGAAATACACAAAACTAAAGTGACATGAGTCAAAGCTTTTTTTTCAGTGTTCCCTCCTCTCCCATCCCACCCTTGGCAACCAACAAAGAAAGCTTCCTTCTATCTATAAATCTTTCCTTGACCCTCCACAGCAACAAACTAATACTATATTTGTTCTTCTGTATTATGTACTATATTTGCAGACTCTACATTATTCTTTAGTGCTGTGTAGCATTCCATTGTGTGTATGTACCATAATTTGGTCATCCACTCTTCCACTGATGGGCACCTAGGTTGTTTCCATCTTTTTTCTATTGTAAATAGTGCTGTGATGAACATGAGTGTGCATATATCTGTTCCTGTCCTGGCTCTCACCTCTCTAAGATATATACTAGTAATGGCATTGCTGGGTCAAATGATATCTCCAATTCCAACTTTTTAAGGAATTGCCATATTGCTTTGCACAGTGGTTGTATCACTTCACTGTCCCACCAGCAGTGTATGAGAGTCCCAATCTCTCCACATCCCTGCCAGCATTTATTATTTTCTGTCTCATTGAATCTTGCCATCAGTGCTGGGGTGAGACAGTATCTCATTGTTGTTCTGATTTGAATCTCTCTGATGACCAATGATCATGAGCATCTCTTCATGTATTGGCTGGCCACCTGAATACCCTTCTTGGCAAAGTGTCTATTCATGTCTTCTGCTCATTTTTCAATTGGATGGTTAATTTCTTTGCTGTTGACGCATTGGAGTTTTCTATAAATCTTAGATATAAGTCCTTGGCCTGATTTGTAATTACTGGCAAATATGAATTTGTTGCTGTCATTTGTTGTGTGCTTTTTTGTGGTGTCAATTTCTTTGTTCCATATAATTTTCTGTGCTGAGCTCATTTTGTTTATGAATCATGTTACCAGTTCCTTCATTGCTACTGTTTAGTATTTGCTAAATATTTGCACTGGTCCTCTTTTTTATTTTGATGTGAAGGTTTATCATTTTTCCTTGAGGATACTCTGTGATTTATAGTTTTCTTCCCAAGTTTAGATCAGTTCATTCTATCTTGTAGTTGTCTTGACTTCCCTACCATCTAGAAGTTCTATAATGAAATATTTTCCCTCTTTTTGGTTTATACTTGTCCTCATTTGTCAATTGATGTTTCTGGTTCCCTGTTTACAATCTTGTAGGCTTATTTACTTTGGATACTTCCATAGCTCAGTTGGTTTCTGGGTTATATCGTCGTGTGTGTTAATGGTCAGTTGTTTTTGGCTGTTGTTGTTTCTCTGTCCAAAGGGTTCCCTTTAGCATCTCTTGTAAGGTTGGTCTGGTTTTAACAAATTCCTTTAATTTCTGCTTATCTGGAAATGTCCTAATTTCACCATCATATTTGAGGGACAATTTTGCTAGGTACATAATTCTTGGTTGGAAATTTTTCTCTTTCAGTATTTTATATATACTATCCCATTCTCTTCTTGCCTGTGTGGTTTCTGTTAAGAAACCTGAGCTTAGTTGTCCCTTATAAGTAATTTTTTGTTTTTCCCATGCTGCTTTCATGATTCTTTCTTTGCCTTTTGTTTTGGTGAGTTTGATGATGATATGTCTTGGTGATTTTCTTTTGGGGTCTATCTTGTTTGGGGTTTGTTGGACTTCCCGAATGGATATATTATCATCTTTCATCATACCAGGAAAATTCTCTTCCAACAAATCTTGGACAACTTTCTCAGCGGTTTTATTTTTCTCTTCTTGTTCTGGAATTCTGATTACCCCTAGGTTATTCTTTTTGATGGAATACCACATGAATCTTAGGCTTTCTTCATTTTGTTTTGATCTTTTTAAAAAAAAAAAAATTGATCCCTTTCCAAAGAAGTATTCAGGTATTTGCCTTCAATCTCATTAATTCTGTCTTCCATTTATTCAATTCTACTCCTTGCCCTTTCAGTGTATCTATTTCTGAAAATTTAGTGTTAATCTTCTGGATTTCTATCTGTAGATTTTGTATCATTTCTAATTGTTCATTTCTTTTGTCATTTTGTTCTTGTATTTTCTTCCAAAATTGTTCTAGGGTTTTGTCTGTGTTTTCTTAATATTGTTAGTGTTTTCCTTGATCTGTCTCTCAATCTGTTGAAGCTACCTAAATATAATTCTTTTGAATTCTTTATCAGGGATTTCCAATGCTGCTTCTTCCTAGAGATGTGTCCTGGGTCTGTATCCTGGTCCCTTTTTCTACTGCTTTATCTTGCTTCTTTGTATGGATTGTGATGATCTGTTGTCTCCAAGACAGTGTGACATTGTTATATTTATATTTAATTGGTGATTGTATGTTGGAGTGATTTTTCCAAGATTTTTATTTTCTTTGTTTATTTGTTTGTTTTGATGTATCTGAGTAAGCAGGGTACTGTGCTTCTCTATTTGCTAGTTGGTAGCACTTATGCAGTCACCACCTGTCTCCCAGTGGTTGTGATAGAGGATGAGAGTGGCTGCACAAGTCTCTGAAAACTGTTTGTGTAGAGCAGTTAAGGGTGAGTCAGGCTCTTATTGGTCGTTGTGTATCACTGGCCAGTTTGTGCAGAAGGAAATTGTGGCTATCACTCGTAAGTGGAGCTTCAGGAGGTGTGGGTGTGGTTGGGTTGTATGGGCATGATTGTTGTCTCCCACTCAGTTAGACAAAAACAACAATTGAAAAACCATAAAAAAAAAAAGTAAAAGCAAGAGGACAAAAACACACATTGCATAAACACACAAGAACAATCACCAAAAAGAGAAAAAAGAAAAAAAACAAAAAGAGAGGGAAGGCAATAAATGAGATAAAATATTTAAAGAAATATTTTAAAAGCCAAAATAAATATGAATATATAAAGGGGGGAAGAGAAACAGTATCTGGGGAGGGAGGAATAAGAGAAAAGAGGTAGAGTAGGAGAACAATGAAGAAAAAAATGGGAAAAATGCAAAAATAAAAACAAGGAATGGGGAGAACCACAAGAAAGAAAAAAATGGGAACCAGGAAAAAAAGAAGAGAGAAAAGCTGAAAACTAGAACCTGGGAAGGGAAGAAGACAGAATAGTAATAAAAAGGATGAAAAAGAAGAAAAAAAGAATTTTAAAACAGACAAAAACAAATAAAATTTAAAAAGAAAAAAAAAAAATATCTAGGCAGGGCAAGGCACCCAGGCTCCATCGGAACACAAAGACTGGAATGGAATTCCTGCCAGCCCAAAAGGTGGGTGGTAGTAAGGGATGACTACACCTCCATTCACCAAGAGGATGTAGGATATAAGAATAACAAGGGGAATGTCGCATCTTTCCAGTCCTCAATGTCCGGAATGTCCTTGCAGTTCCCAGCAAGTGGAGCCTATTCTTAGGTCCCTGGAATCTGAGAGAATGCTGTCACTTTAAATATCCTAAATGGTCAAACCACTTGTAAACATTCAAAATGGCTGCACCCTCTAGACAGACAAAAGTCCACAGCCCACCCCATCTCCCTCTTCACTGTTTCCCTTTTATTCCCCAGCCACCAGTGCAGTCCTCTCTGCAGCCCTTGGCTAGTGGGGCTGATTTTTAGATTAATTCTTAGCTCCTAACACCATTTGGCAATATCCAAGCTGTCCATGCCATCAGGATCGCTAATAGTCTGCAGCTCTGCATATCTCTTTTTCAATGTTTTCATGCAGGTTCTTCTACCAATTGGAGTTTAGTCCACATTTGTATCCTTCCTTTCAAAGCTCAGGGCTCCAGGATTACCTTCTGTATCTGTGTTAATTGATTCCTCTTTTCCTTGTTGAAGAGGGTCTGTGTAATTTGTCTGCCTATTCCACCATCTTACCAGAACTCCTCCGCTTTTGAAAACTTTAAGGAGGTCTTTTGCAGCAGAGTTGTCCAATGCAATGCATCAGTTCATTTCTTGACTGCTACTTCTGTGGGTGCTGACTGTGGATTCAGCAAAATGAAATCCCTTCACAAATTCAATCTTTTCTCTGTTTATCATGATGTTGCTTATTGGTCCAGTTGTAAGGATGTTTTTTTCTTTATGTTGAGATGTGATCCATACTGAAGGCTGTATGTAGTCTTTGATCTTCATCAATAAGTGCTTCACATCCTCTTTGCTTTCAGCAAGCAAGGTTGTATCATCTGCATATTTCAGGTTGTTAGTGAATCTTCCTCTATTTTTGATGCCACATTCTTCTTCATAGAGTCCAACTTCTCAGATTATTTGCTCAGCATTCAAATTGAATAGGTATGGTAAAAGACTAGAAGCCTGATGCACACTTTTACTGATTTTAAACTATGTATCTCCTTGTTCTGTTTGAATCACTGTGTCTTTGTCTATGTACAGGTTCCTTATGAACACATTTCAGTGTTCTGGTATTCTCATTCTTCACAGTGTTATCCATAATTTGTTGTGATCCACACAGTTGAATGCCTTTGCATAGTCAATAAAACAAAGGTAAACATCATTCTGGTATTCTTTGCTTTCAGCCAAGATCTATCTGATATTAGTGATGATAACCCTTGTTCTATGTTCTCTTATGATTCCACCTTGAATTTCTGGCAGTTCCCTGTTGATATATTGCTATGACGATTTTTTAATTATTTTCAAGAAAATTTTATTTGCTTTTGATATTCAATAATTTCACATTCTGTTGTATCACCTTCTTTGGAATGGGCACAAATACTGATCTTTTCCAGTCACTTGGCCAGGTAGCTGTTTTCCAAATTTCTTGGTATGACAAATGAGTGCTTCCAGTGCTGCATCTGTTTGTTGAAATATCTCAGTGGGTATTCCATCTATTACTGGAGCCTTGGTTTTCACCTTGCCTTCAGTGCAGCTTGGACCTCTTCCTTCAGTACCATCAGTTCTTAATTATATGCTACCTACTGAAATGGTTGAACATCAACCAACTCAGGTCCAAATGATTTAAATAAAGTAGCTAAAGCATCTTCTATTTAATTCTTTCAAAATTTGGAATAAATTTAAAAAGAAAAAAAAAAAAACCTCACTGCTGTTGAGTCAATCCCAACTCAATAGCGACCCCTCTTTGGATTTCCAAGATGGTATCTCTATGGAGCTTTGGTAGCATAGTGCCTAAGGCACTTGACTACTAACCAGAAGGCTGATGGTTCAAACTCACCAGCCACTCCTCAGAAGGAAGGTTGGGCAATCTACTTCCATAGTGATACCACCTTGGAAACTCAAGGAGGGGTCGCTATGAGTCAGGTCTGACTCAATGGCACATAACAACAACAACAACAATATCTCCGTAGAAGTAGATTTCCCAGTCTTCCTTCCAAGGAGTGGCTAGTAGATTTGAACTGCCATCCTTCTGGTTAGCAGTAAAATGCACACATAATAGATGCATACAAATAAATTCACCCCTGACTAGGAAGAAAGGTCTGATAATCTACTTCCAATAATTAGCCCATGAAAACCCTACAGATCACAAGACAATATTGTCCAATATAGTTCCAGAAGTGTCCCCTAGGCTGGAAAACACTCAAAATACACAGTGGCTGCAACAATGGACTCAAGCATACCAAAAGAGACTGTCAGTCTCTTTAAGGTATGACCCACACATCTTCTGCCATTGAGTCAATTCCAATTCATAGTGACCCTACAGGACAGACTAGAACTGACCCATGCTGTTCCCAAGGCTGTGAATCTTTATAGAAGCAGAGTGCCTTATTTTTCTCTCACGTAGCACCTTATAGGTTTGAACTTCTGACCTTTTGGTTAGCAGCCAAAAGCTTTAACCACTTTGCCACCAGAGCTCCTTCAGGTATGCCCCAGGACCCCCCAAAGTAAAATTTAGGCATATCACATAATTTTTGTTTTAAGTCAAGCCACCTAAATATATTCTCTAAACTTCATATTCCTTTAAAGAGTTAACAGATACCAAATTTCTCATTATGTTAAAAAGAATGATTTGTTTGCTTTTTTAAAATTGAAATCCCCTCCACGTAACAATAGTACCATAACGCCAGCTGTATAGAACCTGGGCTAGTTGCCTGGCAGGAGTCAGACACTGGCTCAGGGGTCTGTAAGGCAACCAACATTTCAGGAATGCTTTTCCTGAAAGAGCGGAAGGAAGAGCTACAGTTGCAAGCCATTCCTAGATCCTGCCCAGAAGCTGACCATCATGTCAAAGGAGAAGAGTATGTGATGGAAATACCTCTGGGATGTCACTGTGACACAGTGTGACCACAGAGCCAGACAAAGCCCTGAGATATCTATACAGAATCCAAATAGATGTCATATAAACATCTATAAGAATTGTGACGTGGGCAACAGGAATAAAAGGAAAAACTTCCAAACACAATATCACAGTAAATAGATTAGCAGAATCCAATCAAGTTGCAAAGCAGTGTGGAATGGGAATGAAGTTACAAATCAAGCAAGTAACTAGACAATGTGTAATTTCATACACACTGTCTAGGCTGCAAGATCACTCCATCAGAGGCCTGTCATAGCAGGAATTTTAAAAGAGTTCAACTTGTATTGAGTGTCGGGAGAAGACTTTCCCTGGATGTCTACAGCTCTATACTGCGCATTACACCCCAAACCTTCATAGTCCTCACTAACATCCTCAGTTCACTGATAAGATGGCTCAACCCGGGGATGATGTAATGACTTCCTTTAACCTTGGGGAAGTTGTCAATAAAAAAGACAATGAAGTACACCAAACCCATAGAATTAATACTTTTCTATTAGTTTAAGGGAGTCCCTGTATGGGGCAAATGATTACTGTTCTTCCCACTGAGCAAAAAGTTGGAGATTCAAATCAACTCAGAGGTGTATTAGAAGAAAGGCCTGGTGATCTACTTCCAAAAAAATCAGCCCCTGAAAACTTAGGGAAGATCATTTCAGTCTGACTCACATGGGGTCTCCAGGAGTTGGAGTCAACTCAACAGCCACTGTCTTTTTTTTTTCTTTTAATTAATTTTAAAAAACAGATCTGTAAATAATAAATGAATTGTTAGCTGCTGTTGAGTCAGCTCTGATTCATAGCAACCCTATGTACAACAGAACACAACACTGCCTGGTCCTGTGCCAGCCTCACAGTCTTTGCTATACTTGAGGCCATTGTTGTGGCCACCTTAGCAATCCACCTTGTTGAGGGCCTTCCCCTTGCATGATATTCTTCTCCAGGGAATGGTCTGTTCTGACAACATAACCAAAGTAGGTGAGACAAAGCTTGGCCATTCTCACTTCCAAGGAGCATTCCAGCTGCACTTCTCCAAGGACATTAACAATCGAAGGTACTTTCAGTACTCTTCACCAACACCACAACTCAAAATCACCAACTCTTCTTCGGTCTTCCTTATTCATTGTCCAGCTCTCACATGCATAGAAAATAAAATAAATAAACCAAACTCACTGCCGTCAAGTCGATTCAACTCATAGCAACCACTCCTTGGTTTTCTGAGGCAGTATCTCTAAGGAAGCACATTACCTAACCTTCCTTCCAGGAGTGGCTGGTGGATTTCAACTGCCAGCCTTCTTGTCACATGCATAAGAGTTGATAGAAAAGACCATGGCTTGGGTTAGGTGCATCTTAGTCTTAAAAGAGACATTCTTTGCTCTTCAGCACTTTATTTGTAGCAGATTTGCACAGTTCAATATGCCACCTGAAGTCTTGACATTGGTTTTGATTGTGGAACCAAGTAATATGAAAACTTTGCAAATTCAATCTTTTCTCCGTTTATCATGATGCTGCTTATTGGTCCAGTTGTGAGAAATTTTGTTTTCTTTATGTTGAGAAGTAATCCAGGCTGCAGACTGTAGTCTTTAATTTTCATCAGTAAATACTTCAAGTCATCCTCATTTTCAGCAATGAAAGTTGTGTCATCTGCACATCTCAGGTTTTTAATGGGTTTTCCTCCAATCCTGATGCCATGCTCTTCTTCATATAGTCCAGCTTCTCGGATTATTTGCTCAGTATACAGATGGATAAGTATGGTGAAAGGATACAACTCCCTTCCTGATTTTAAACCATGAAGTATCCCCTTGTCGTGTTTGAATGACAGCCTCCTGGTCTATGTACAGGCTCCTCATGAGCACAATTAAGTGTCTGGAATTCCCATTCCTCTCATTGTTATCAATAATTTGTTATAATCCACACAATCAAATGCTTTTGTCACTAAAACACAAGTGTGGTCTTCTTTGCTTTCAGCCAAGATCAACATTGGTATCCCTCATTCCACATCCTCTTCTGAAGCCAGCTTGCATTTCTGGAAGTTCTCTGTCAATATAGTGCTGCAATCATTTTTTAATTATCTTCAGCAAGATTTTACTTGCGTGTGATACTAATGATATTGTTTTATAATTTGCATTCCTTTGTGATGGGTACAAATATGGATCTCTTCCATTCAGTTCGCCAGGTAGCTGTCTTCTAAATCTCTTGGCATAGACGAGTGAGTGCCTCCAGCACAGCATCCGTTTGTTGAAACATCTCAGTGAGTATTTAGTCAGTTCCTGGAGCCTTGTTCTTCACTAATTTCTTCAGTACAGCTTCAACTTCTTCCTTCAATAACATTGGTTCTTGATCATATGCCACCTCCTGAAATGGATGAACATCGACCATTTATTTTTGGTACAGTGACTGTGTATTCCTTTCATCTTCTTTTGATGCTTCCTGCATCATTCAATGTCTTTCCATAGAATCTTCAATATTGCAACTCAAGGCTTGAATTTTTTTCTTCAATTCTTTCAGCTTGAGAAATGCCAAACATGTTCTTCTTTTTCTAACTCCAGGTCTTTGCACATTTCATTATAATAATTGACTTTGTATTCTCAAGCTGCCCTTTGAAATCTTCTGCTCAGCTCTTTTATCTTGTCATTTCTTCCTTTTGCTTTAGTTACTTTCTACTCCAGGACAAGTTTCAGAGTCTTTTGTGACATCCATTTTGGTCTTTGGTTCCTTTCCTGTCTTTTTAATGATCTTTTGCTTTCTTCATGGATGATGTTTTTGATGTCATCCCAAAATTACACTGATTTATGGTCACTGGTGTTCAATGCATCAAATCTATTCTTTAGATGGTCTCTAAATTCAGGAGGGATATAATCAAGGTCATATTTTGACTCTCATGGACTTCTTTTAATTGTCTTTAGCTTCAACTTGAACTTGCATATGAGCAGTTGATGGTCTGTTCCACAGCCAGCTCCTGGACTTGTTTTGACTGAAGATATTGAGCTTCTCCACCACCTCTTTCCACAATTGTCATTGATCTGATTCCTGTGTACTCCATCTGGCAAAGTCCACGTGGGTAGCCACTGTTTGTGTTGTTGAAAAAGGTATTTGCAATGAATAAGTCATTGGTCTTGCAAAATTCTATTATGGGATCTCCAGCGTTATTTCTATCACCGAGATCATATTTTCCAACTACCGACGATTCTTCTTTGTTTCCAACTTTTGCATTCCAGTCACCAGTGATAATCAACATATCTTGATTGCATGTTTGGTCAATTTCAGACTGCAGAAGTTAGTAAAAATCTTCAATTTCTGCATCCTTAGTTTTGGTGGTTGCTGTGTAAATTTGAATAATAGTAGCATTAACTGGTCTTCCTTGGAGGTGTATGAATATTATCCTATCACTGACAGCACTGTACTTCCGGACAGATCTTGAAACATTTTTTGTGGTGATGAATGCCATGCCATTCCTCCACAATTTGTCATTTCCAGCATGGTAGATCATATGGTTGTCTGATTCAAAATGGCCAAAAATAGTCCATTTTAGCTGATTAATACCTAGGATATCGATCTTTATGTGTTCCATTTCATTTTTGACAACTTCCAATTTTCGTAGATTCATACTTCATACATTCCATGCTCCAATTAGTAATAGATGTTTGCAGCTGTTTCTACTCATTTTGAGTCATGGCACCTCAGCAAATGGAGGTTCTGAAAGCTTTACTCCATCTACATCATTAAAGTCAGTTCTATTCTGAGGAGGCAGCTCTTCCCTAGTCGTATTTTGAGTGCTTTCCAACATGAGGGACTCATCTTCCAGCACTACATTGGACAATGTTTCAGGGCTATTCATAAAGTTCTCCAGTAATATATCAGACAATGTTTCACTGCTATTCATAAGATTTTCACTGGCCAATTCTTTGAGAAGTGCTTGGCCCCTTCCTTCTTCTGAGTCTATTTTAGTCTGGAAGCTCCACTGAAACCTGTCCACCATGGTGACCGTGCTGGTCTTTGAAATACTGGTGGCATAGCTTCTAGTCTCACAGCAACATGCAAGTCACTGCTGTACAACGAACTGACAGGTGAGTGGTGGAAGAAATTAATTGGTCAGTGCCAAAACAGAACCAACCAAAATATAAAGGAAAATATCAGGATACTAGGAAGAACTTCAATCCAACAAATTTGAAAACCTAGAAGAATGGACAGATTTTTAGAAACACACAACTTACCTAAACTAACACAGACTGAAGTAGAAAATTTGAGCAGACGCATAATAAAAGAAGAAAGTGAATAAGTCATAAAAACTACCAACAAGAAAATCTTAGCCCAGATGGCTTCACTGGAGAATTCTACCAAACATTCAGAGGTGAGGTGATGCTTATCCTACTCAAGATGTTTCAGAACACAGAAAAGGATGGCATACTCCCAAATTCATTCTATGAGGCAAGAATGACCCTGATACCAAAACCAGGCAAGGACATCACTAAAAAGGAAGACTATAGACTACTATCCCTCATGAATATAGATGCAAATATCTGCAACAAAATCGTAGCTAATAGAATCTAACCCCATATTGGGAGGGTGGGAAGCGGAATACACCATGACCAAGTGAGATTCATACCAGGTATGCAAGAGTGGTTCAACATTAGAAAAACAATCAATGTAATCCACCACATAAATAAAATAAAGGAAATGAACCACACAATCATATCAATAGATGCAGAAAAGGCATTTGATAAAATCACCCATTCCTGATTAAAAAAAACTCTCAGCAAAATAGGAATAGAAGGGAAAACCCTCATCATAATAAAGTGCATATATGCAAAACCAACAGGCAATATTATTCTCAGTGGAGAGAGACTCAAAGCATTCTCTTTGCAAACAGGAACCAGGCAACAATGCTATTATCAGTACTTCTTTTCCACATTGTACTGGAAGCCCTAGCCAGAGCAATGAGCCAAGAAAGAGAAATAAAAGGCATCCAAATTGGCAAAGAAGAAGTAAAATTATCTCTATTTCCAGATGGCATGATCCTATACATAGAAAACCAAACGACTCAGCAAGAAAACTACTGGAACTAATTGAAAGATTCAGCAAAGTGGCAGGATACAAGATCAACACACAAAAATCAGTTGGATTCCTCTACATCAACAAAGAGTTCCCTGAAAAGGAAATGAGGAAAAGAATACCATTTACAATACCTAGCAAAAAAATAACTTAGGAATAAATCTTACCAGGGATAAAAAGATCTATACAAAGAAAACTGCCCCAACAACCAGAAAAAGCAGGGGAAAGAGAAGCCAGAAGGAATGACAGAGCAGAGTAGCAGCCAGGCATCCAGGTAAGAGGAGGGAGGGTCCCATGCCCCACCCCCACAAGCCAGGAAAGTGGGAGAAAGAGAAGTCAGAGGGGACGAAAAGCAGAGCAGCGCCTGGGATCCAGGTAAGGGGAGAGCAGAGAAGTTTCAAACAGCAAAGTGAAACAAACTTGTCTGTCAGTTTGTTGTACTATTGTGGCTTGTGTGTTACTGTGAGGCTTGTGGCTGTGCCACAGATGTTTCAAGTGTTAGCATGGTTATACATGGTGTACAGGTTTCAATGCAGCTTACAGACTGAGGCAGAGTAGGAAGAAGGAAGAGGCCATCCACTTCCCAAAGAATTGGCCCAGGAAAACCTTATGAATAGCAGAGAAACACTATCTGATAAATTACTGTGCAAATTTATGAATAGCCCAGAAACATTATCTGATACAGTACAGGAGGAGGAGCCCCTTAGGTTAGAAGACTTTCAAAATATGACTAGGAAAGAGCTGCATCGTCAGAGTGGGACCAACCTTACTGATATGGATAGTGTAAAGCTTTCAAGACCTCCATTTGCTGATGTGGCATGACTCAAATTGAGGAGAAACAGCTGCAAACATCCATTAATAATCAGAACATGAAATGAATGAAGTATGAATCTAGGAAAATTGGAAGTTGTCAAAAATGAGATGAAATGCATAAAGATCGATATCCTAGGCATTAGTGAACTGAAATGGACCAGTTTTGGCCATTTTGAATCAGACAACCATATGACCTACTATGCCAGAAATGACAATTTGAAGACTGATGGCGTGGCATTCATCATCACAAAGGATGTTTCAAGGTCTGTCCTGAAGTACAATGCTGCCAGTGATAGGATAATATCCATATGCCACATGGAAGACCAGTTAATACAGCTATTATTCAAATTTATACACCAACCACCAAAGCCAAAGATGAGGAATTTGAAGATTTTTATCAACTTCTGCAGTCTGAAATTGACTGAACATGCAATCAAGATGTGTTAATTATCACTGGTGACTGGAATGCAAAAGTTGGAAACAAAGAAGAACCAATGGTAGTTGGAAAATTTGGCCTTGGTGACAGAAATAATGCAGGCGATCACATGATAGAATTTTGCAAGACCAACGACTTATTAATTGCAAATACCTTTTTCAACAACACAAAAAGCAGCTATACACATGGACTTTGCCAGATGGAGTACACAGGAATCAGATCAAGAACAATTGGGGAAAGAGGTGATGGAGAAGCTCAATATCTTCAGTCAAAACAAGGCCAGGAGCTGGCTGTGGAACAGACCATCAAATGCTCATATGCAAGTTCAAGTTGAAGCTAAAGACAATTAAAAGAAGTCCATGAGAGCCAAAATATGGCCTTGATTATATCCCTCCTGAATTTAGAGACCATCTAAAGAATAGATTTGATGCATTGAACACCAATGACCAAAAACCAGGAGAATTGTGGGATGACATCAAGAACATCATCCATGAAGAAAGAAAGAGGTCATTAAAAAGACAAAAAAAAAAGAAAAGAAAAGACCAAAAGGGATGTCAGAAGAGACTCTGAAACTTGTCCTTGAATGGAGAGTAGCTAAAGCAAATGGAAGAAATGACAAGACAAAAGACCTGAACAGAAGATTTCAAAGAGCAGCTCAAGCAGACAAAGCCAATTACTATAATGAAATGTGCAAACACCTGGAGTTAGAAAACCAAAAGGGAAGAACATGCTTGATATATCTCAAGCTGAAAGAACTGAGGAAAAATTTAAGTCTCAAGTTGCAATTTTGAAAGATTCTATGGAAAGATATTGAAGAATCATCAAAAGAAGATGGAAGGAATACACAGAGTCACTGTACCCAAAAGAACTAGTTGATATTCATGCATTTCAGGAGGAGGCATATGATCAAGAACCAATGGTACTGAAGGAAGAAATCAAAGCTTCACTGAAGGAATTGGTGAAGAACAAGGCTCCAGTAATTGACAGAATACCCACTGAGATGTTTCAACAAATGGATGCCCCACTGGAGGCACTCACTCAGTTATGCCAAGAGATTTTGAAGACAGCTACCTGGTCAACTGACTAGAAGTGATTCATATTTGTACCCATTCTGTGGGTTATCCCACAGAATGTGGAAATTATCGAACAATATCATTAATATTGCACATAAGTAAAATCCTACTGAAGATAATTTAAAAATGATTGCAGCAGTATATTAACAGAGAACTTCCAGAGGTGTAGGCTGGATTCAGAAGAGGACGTGGAACAAGGGATACTATTGCTGATGTCATATGGATCTTGGCTGAAAGCAAAGAATACCAGAAAGATGTTTATTTTTGTTTTATTGACTATGTCAAAGCATTTGATTGTGTGGATCATAGCAAATTGTGGATAACATTGAGAAGAATGGGAATTCTAGAGCACTTAATTGTACTCATGAGGAACCTGTACATAGACCAGGCAGCTGTCATTCAAACCGAACAAGGGGACACTGCAAGGTTTAAAATCAAGAAGGGAGTGCATCAGGGTTGTATTCTTTCACAATACTTATTCAATTTATATACTAAGCAAATAATCCACGAAGTTGAACTACATAAAGAAGAACATGGCATCAAGATTAGAGGAAGGCTTATTAACAACCTGTGATACACTCACAACACAACGTTGCTTTCTGAAAGTGAGGATGACTTGAAGCACTTACTGATGAAGATTGAGGAATACAGTCTGCAGTGTGGATTACATCTCAATAAAAAGAAAACAAAAATTCTCACAACTGGACCTATAAGCAGCATCATGATAAATGGAGAAAAGATTGAAGCTGTCAAAGACTTCACATTGCTTGGTTCTACAATTGACTCCAATGGAAGCAGCAGTCAGGACATCAGACAAAACACTGGACAAGTTGGCTGCAAGGGACCTCTTTCAAGTGCTGAGGAGCAAAGATGTCTCCTTTAGGACTAAGGTATGCCTGACACAAGCCATGGTATTTTCAGTTGCCTCATATGCATGTGAGAGCTGGACAATGAATAAGGAAGACTAAAGAATGTTGATGCTTTTGAGTTGTGGTGTTGGTGAAGAATGCTGAAACTACCATGGACTGCTAAAAGAACTAACAAATCTGTCCTGGAGGAAGTACAGCTGGAATGCTCCTTGGAAATGAGAGTGGCCAGACTTTATCTCACCTACTTTGGTCATGTTATCAAAAGGGACCATTCCTTGGAGAAGGATGTCATGCTTGGTAAGGTAGAGGGTTGACAAAGAAGGGGAAGGCCCTAAACGAGATGGATTGACACAGTGGTTGTGGCAATGGGGTCAAGTATAGCAGGGATCGCAGAGCTGGTGCAGGACCGGGTGTGTTTGGTTCTGCTATGCATAGGGTCACTATGAGTTGGAGACGACTTGATGGCACCTAACAACAACAACAAAGAAACCTACAAAATACTACTACAAGAAACTAAGAGACCTACATAAATGGAAAACCATACAATATTCATGGATAGGAAGGCTGAACATTGTGAAAGTGCCAAATCTACCCACATAGCAATTTTCAAATTCAATGCAATTCCAACTGAAATTCCATTAACATTCTTTAAGGACATGGAAAAACCAAAAACTAATTTTATATGAGAAGGAAAGAAAAGCTCAGAGAAACAAAGCACTACTGAAGAAGAGAAACAAAGTATGGAGTCTCACACTCTCCAGTCTCAAAACTGCTATACAACCACAGTAGTCAAAACTTCCTGGTATTGGTATAATAATAGATACATAGACCAGTGGAGCAGAATTGAGAATCCAGAAATAGATCCATCCACCTATGAACAGTTGATCTTTGACAAAGGGCTGAAACCCATACAATGGGGAAAAGATAGTCTCTTTAACAAATATTGTTGGCAAAACTGGATATCCATTTGTAGAAAAATGAAGCAAGATCCATCCTCACACCACACACAAAAACTGACTCAAGACAGATCAAAGACCTAAATGTAAAATAATTTTGCAGGGGAGGGAAGGGAAAATTGCTAGCTAAGTAAGAGACACATTTTTATTTGGGTGAAGGGAAAGATAATATAAGAAAAGCAAGTGACCAGCACAATAACACTAAGGGAAAGGAAAACAGAGGAGCACACAAGAGGTAGAGACAACAAAGGTAAGTACTTTTACATACACAACACTGCATTGCCAGTAAGAAGAAGCACTAATCTACAGGTATATGTGTACGTAGAAAGGCAAAATGATCTGGTATGTGTAGGTGAAAGGGAATATAACCATGACCATATATAGATTCAGCAGATGATATTTCTACATACCTATTTATATGTGCTATAAACATGACCATATATGTAATAGAGCTTAAAGGGGGCAAAATTATGATAACTTCTTAGCCACAGCCAAACACCTTGAGGGAGTGAGTTACTGAGCTTGCTGGCTTGGGACCATGGTTGCAGGGAACATCAGGCTCAACTGGTATAACATTCTACATAAAAACATTGTTCTATATCCCACTTTGGTGAGTAGTGACTAGGATCTTAAAAGCTTGCAAGCAGCCATCTAAGAGGCAACAATTGGTCTCTCCTTGTCTGGAGCAAAGGAGAGTGAGGAAAATCAAAGGTGCATGGAAACAAGTACTCCAAGGAACTAGCAGACCATGGAAACCTCAGTCTACATGACCCTGAGACCCTGAGACCAGAAGAACTAGATGGTGCCTGACTACCCACTACCAACCACTTGGAAAGACATAAAAATTGGAGATCCTGGATAGAGTGGGAGAAAAACATGGAACAAAACTCAAAATCATAAAAAAGACCAAGCTCGCTAGTCTGATAGAGATTAGTGAGAACCCCAGAAGTATGGCCCCTAGCCACCCTTCAGGCCTGGAATTGAACTCACTCCCATGGCTTAACCTCCAGCCAAACAACAGACAGTGTTACGAAGTGAACAATTATACCAGATAGGGACGTTCCTTAGAACAGTCAACCATGGGAGATCAGAAGCACAGCATTTACACTGGGAGATAGCTCAGAGGGCAGCTCTTTCATAGGAAAGAAGGACACAGGGAAATGGTAACCACAGGTAGGAAGTGGGAAGAGAGTTGTTACATTATGGGGATTGCAATCAATGTTACCAAACAACATACGCATGAACTGTTGAATGGGAAATGAATTTGTTCTGTAAACTTTCACCCAAATCACAAATAAATAAATAAATAAATAAAGCCTGACACAAACCACGCAGGCCCCTTTTCTTTTGGCCTCAAAACCAAAAACCAAACTCACTTCCATCGATCTGATTCTGACTCATAGCGACCCCCTTTGGGTTTCCGAAGTGGTAAATCTTTACAGAAGTAGATTGCCCAGTGTTCCTTCTGCAGAGTGGCTGGTGGGTTTGAGCTGCCAACCTTCTGGTTAGCAGTCAAATGCCTTAGGCACTATGTCACCAGAGCTCCTTTATGGCCTCAAGGTGGTTAGAAAAGAAAGAAGATGAGTAAGGAGAAAGAAAAAGGGCAAATCACAGCAATTATAAACCATCTCTTTCTTTTTTTTTTTTTTTTTAATTTGGGGTTTTTTTCTTGAGCTTTTATTTATTTTGTTGTTGTTGAGAATACACACAGCAAGACACACATCAATTCAACAATTTTTATATGTCCTATTCTGTGACACTGATTATTTCAGCTGTGCAACCATTCTCACCCTCCTTTGCAGAGTTGTTCCTCCCCCATTCACATAAACTCACTGCCCTCTAAGTTTCTTACCTCAAAAAAAAAAAAAAAACAGAAAAAAAAAAAAAAAAAAGGAAAAAAGATGTACAAACATTGTCACAGTGTCTGTTTATTTGGTGCTTAAAGTGTTGAAAATGTTTAAGACAATTTGGTATATTAGAGAATAACAGGTTTGCCTTGTGATCCAATGTAAATATTAAGATTGAACAGTTAATTTTATATTGTGATTTTTAAGTTCATAGATATCAAGATAATTTTACTACCTTTATTGAAGCAATTAAGGTTGAGAGTAACTGATAATTCTATCTCCTTTTTTAAATGTGTTAGTGATGTTTAACTACTTTAGGAAGTGGCTTATTAATTCAGTAACCTAAAAAACTTTAAAAATGAAAATTTCGAAATAATATTTAAAAGAGTTTTATTAATTGAGTTAAATAGGACTCTTTGACAAATAAAAAAGACTTATAAATTGAACTGAAAAACTTAAGGGAAAAATAGGTTTTTGAATTAATAAATCAATATTTAGTTTAAAATTCCAAGGAGCCCTAAATAGCCCTTAAGGGCATCAGGCAAGTCACTCTGGCATACAGCAGGAATGTCAGGAAATCTTCACCCTAATCTTCCCTCATCATTAGCCTTCAGTGAGTCACTTTATCTCTCTGGTCTTTAAAATTTGTCCTTATTTATAAAGTAAGACAGATAACCAAGCTGATTGCTGAAGTTGCTTCCAGATCTAACATTCTAGAACTCTGAGACAACTTATTTCATTTGTAATCACAAAGCATGCTTTGCCATGCTGCTGATTTGATGGTTGCTCACAAAGCTGCCACACCTTGATAAATCCTGTTTGGCAGTTCTCCAGAGCCTCTTTTAAGTTTATGGCTTGTGCTAGCATCCTGCTTACTTGTTTATTTTTAAGCCTTAAGAAAATGTTTCCTTCCCCAGACCCAGCAAGGACAATAGGACAAATCATAAACAAGGAAAGCCTCACACTTTGCAGAACGTTCTGACTGTTCTTAACCCCAAAATGTTAAAGGGAAAAATATCTTGTCCTAGAATGTCTGGATCTTAAAGTAGGCTATTTATTCCAACTGTCCATGCACTGTCAAAGCACCTAGTCAAGGAAATCATTTCCATTCACAGATAAATCAGGCCAAAGAAGTGGAACAAGTCAAACAGATAAACAAGACAGTAATTATCTTATAGATGAAGCAACCGGTTTGCTGTCTTTTGGGCTAATTGTTGGTCACAGAAAAACTATGATGCTGTAGAGGCTGTTCCAAGGAGCTCTGGTGACACAGTGGTGAAAGGATTGGGCTGCTAACCAAAAAGTCAACAGTTCAAACCCACCATACACTCCATGGGAGAAACATGAGGCAGTCTGCTTTTGTAAAGATTTGGAAATCCAGTGGGGGTTGCTATGAGTCGGAATCCAATGCTTTGGAAATCCAATGGGGGTTGCTATGAGTCGGAATCTACTCAATGGCAGTGGGTTTGCATTTGGTTTTTTATAGGGTTGCTATGAGTTAGAATCGACTCCACGGCAGTGGGTTTTTGGTTTATTTAGAGGCTGGTCCCACTTGCTAGTGGAATCTGCCACTTTCTCTAGGGTTTTTCTGAAATCATCTTGGCATGCTTCTTCTCCCTGCCCCATCTGTGCTCAATCTCATTGATTTGGCTCTGGTTTAGTTCTACCATCTATTAACTCTGGACCCAGGGCAGCCATATACAACTAGATAGATCACATTCAGCCTAATTCTGTGGGTATCATGCCAGGGTGCACATCCCAAAATGCATATAAGGGTGACCCTCTGTGCCACCTTAAGCAAGTTATTGACCTCTTTGAGTTCCAAATTCTTCATCTGTAAAAAGGGGTAATGAAACCTACTTTGCATGACTGGAGTCCCTGGATAGTGCAAACAGTTAACACCCTTGACTGCTAACCAAAAGACTGCGTGTTCGAGTCCACCTAGAGGGGCCTCAGGAAAATAGACCTGCTTATTTATTTCTGTAAAATCAACAAATGGACCACTATTCTACTCTGATACATGTGGAGTTGCCATGAGTTGGGGTTGACTCCACCGCAACTGTTTTGTTTTTTCATATGATTGTTCAGAGGATTTAATTAGATGATATTTAGAAAATACTTATCATACCAAAAACCAAAGCAAACTCATTTCTGTCGAGTAAGATCTGACTCATAGCGACCCCTCCTTGGGTTTCCAAGGCAGTGTCACTATGGAAGTAGATTGCCTAACCTTCCTTCTGAGGAGTGGCTGTGGTAGGTTTGAACCTCCAGCCTTCTGGTTAGCAGTCATATGCCTTAGGCACGACGGCACCAGAGCGTGGAGCCTTACATAAAACAAGCACTCAATAAATGACATGTATTTTAATAATTATTATCAATAATCCTTGAATTTGAAAGACCTTCATTCCACATATGTGAAACTTCCATCACAGAAACCAGGCACTTACCATCTACCAAGTCTATTCCTAAGGCATCATTGTGTGAGAAGCAGCTGAGTCATTGTACCTAGTTAGATACTGAAGGTGACAGATGAGGACCCATGGTGCCTCCTGAAGAATGAAGGTAGGATCATTTGATCTTGCTCAGGCACAATTTTCTTAACCACAAAACAGGGATGGTAGAGTTGGCCTGAGGATTAAATGAGATCATTATGTAAAATGTTTAGCATAGAGCCTGATAAATGTCAGCAACAATTAGAATAGAAACTTCTTGAGTTCTGTCTTATTTTCTAATGCACCCCCAGTGTCCATTTCAGTGCTTGGCTCAATAAATGTGTGTTGGATGAGGGAATATAATTAATATTACCATTGTTACATTTGGAAAATAAAACAGAAAAATCAACACATCCTAATGGATAAGACTGTATATCTACATGAACAAAATGTTCCTGAATCCTTACAGATAAACAGGGAATTGGAAAATTCTAAACAGGAAGTGCCACCACTCATCTGTCAGTTTGTCAACTGTGGTGGCTTTTGTGTTTCTGTGATGCTGGAAGCTATGCCACCAGTACTTCAATTACCAGCAGGGTCACGTATAGTGGACAGGTTTTAGCCAACCAGCTGGGGGAGATCCATATTAGTGATCATTCCAAAGAAAGGTAATTCTACAGAATGTGGAAGCTATCAAAAAATATTAATATCACACACAAGTAAAATTTTGCTGAAAATAATTTAAAACTTGTTGTAGCAGTACTTAGATACAGAACTGCCAGAAATTCAACCAGATTCAGAAGAGGATGTGGAATGGGGGATATCATTGCTAATGTCAGATGGATCTTGGGTAAAAGTAAAGAATACCAGAAAGATGTTTACCTCTGGTTTTTTGACTCTGCAAAGGTATTTGACTGTGTGAATCATAACAAATTATGGATAACATTGTGAAGAATGGGAATTCTGGAACACTCATTGTACTCATGAGAAACCTGTACATAGACCAAGAGGCACTTCAAAGAGGACAAAGGGACACTGAATGGTTTAAAATCAGGAAATGTGTGCATCAGCGTTGTACCTTTTCACCCTATTTAGTCAATCTGTATCCTGAGAAAGTAAACTGAGAAACTGGACTATATGAAGAAGAAAAAGGCATCAGGATTGGAGGAAGACATATTAGCAACTTGAAATATGCAGATGACACAACCTTGATTGCTGAAAGTAAAGAGGACTTGAAACATATACTGGTGAAATTCAGACTACAGACTTCAATATGGACCTCAACATAAAGAAAACAAACATCCTCACAACTGGACCAATAAGGAACATCATGATAAATTGAGAAAAGATTGAAGTTGTCAGGGATTTCATTTTACTTGGATCCATGATCAGCACGCATGGAAACAGCAGTCAAGAAATCAAACCATGTATTGCAGTAGGCAAATCTACTGCAAAAGTGTTAAAGAGCAAAGATGTCACTTTGAAGGCTAAGGTATCCTAACCCAAGCCATGCTATTTTCAATAGCCTGATATGCATGTGAAAGCTAGACAATGAATAAGGAAGACCAAAGAAGAGTGGATGTATTTAAATTGTGGTGTTAGCACAGAACATTGAATATACTGTGGATGGCCAGGAGAATAAACAAATCTATCTTGGAAGAAGTACAACAAGAATGCTCCTTAGAAGCAAGAATGGCCAAACTTCATCTGTCATACTTTGGTCATGTTATCAGGAGGAACCAAACCATGGAGAAGGACATAATGGTTGATAAAGTAGGAGGTCTGCAAAAAAGGTGAAGACCCTCAACAAGATGGATTGACACAGTGGCTGCAACAATGCATTCAAGAATAGCAAAGATTGTGAGGATGGCGTAGGACTGGGCAGTGTTTTGTTCTGTTGAACATAGTCCACTATGAGTCAGAACCAACTCAATGGCACCTAACAACAATTGTTGTGTTGTTGTTGTTGTTATGTGCCGTCAAGTCGGCCCCAACTCATAGTGACCCCTCCTTGGGTTTCCAAGGCAGTATCACTATGGAAGTAGGATTGCCCAACCTTCCTTCCGAGGAGTGGCTGGTGGGTTTGAACCGCCAGCCTTCTGGTTAGCAGTCAAGTGCTTTAGCCACTATGCTACCAGAGCTCCTTAACAACAATTAGGGAGTGATAATGTAATCCTAGAAGATGTACAGAAAGGTAGAAACTTAATTGACAGACAACTCATTGCCGTGGAGTCAGATCCAACTCATAGCGACCCCTCCTTGGGTTTCAGAGGCAGTATCACTATGGAAGTAGATTGCCCAATCTTCCAAGGAGTGGCTGGTGGCTTTGAACCACGTAAATGAAAAAACTCATGTTAGCAGGGGACTGGTAGTTTTAATGAAACCTGCTATTGTTGTTAGGGGCCATCAAGTCATCTCCAACTCATGGTGACCCTATGTACAGCAGAACAAAACACTGCCCAGTCCTGTGCAAGCCCCACAATCCTTCCTATACCTGAGCTCATCATTGTAGCCTCTGTGTCAATCCATCTTGTTCAGGGCCTTCCCCTTTTTGGTTGACCCTCCACCTTACCAAGCATGATATCCTTCTCCAGGGAAAGGTCCCTTCTCACAACATGACCAAAGTTGGTGAGATGAAGTCTGGCCATAATGAAACCTAGGTGGCAAATATGTCTGGGTGTTTGCACCACAGAAAGCTTCAACCCTTCCTGGCAGACATGTGTCTACAGGACAGAAATAAATGCATCAGGCCATTACAGTTTCATGTCACTAACCACTGAAATCAACCAGCTAACACTCCTTTTTCTGAAACAGGCTCTCAAATCAGCCTTCTGATTATGATTTAATTAGTAGTTGCAAATGAGAAATGTACAGGTATATTTGTTTTAAAATTAGTTGTACTATTTATTAATCAAGATATTTTTCATATAAATCTGGTTTTCCAACACCTGAAAAATCAGAAGCTCAGGACACAATTGGATGGAGATCATACTGGCTGCATATTTTAGATGGGAAATGGGCTGGGCAAGGAAACTAGATTAATGGACATGTAACAACCAGAATGGAAATAATGAGAATGTTGACACATCAGAAAAAATGTAACCAATGTCATTGAACAATATCCACAGAAATTGTTAAATGGGAACCTAATTTGCTGTGTAAATGTCCACTAGACACACAATAAAATATTATTTAAAAAAAAAAAAAGCGGAATAAGGTCCCCAGTCCAACACAATCATCATAACTCCCTTCTCCTCATACCTAGTCAGTTTATTTTTATTTTGCTTCCTGGCTTTATAAGAATTTCCATCTGTCTAGGGAGCCAAAGTGCAGCACAGTCTGCTGAGTTATGTTTCTTGCTGCAAATGAATGAGTTATCAGTCTGACTTTTGCATCTGCCTCTTATGGGTTTGGTTAGTGTGAGTTAGTCCCTTTGGTCTGCTCACCTCTGAACACACAATCCAAAATCAAATGTACAGACACACTTAGGCTGAGGCTCAGGCTCACACTGTAGAGAGATCCTGCCTCAGCTGACACCAACTATTCTCTGAAGATCACTCTTCAACTCACCAATCATCTTCATGTATTCCTCAAATTTCAGAGAACAAGCTGCCAAATGATGTCTGAAGGGCAGGGGCGTCCTCTGCCAGCTGAGTTGCAAATGAAACACTGACCCAGTTAATCTTGTGAACCTACAGATGCTCGAAAAAGCTGTTTGCTCACTCTCCTTGAAGGGCTCAGCTTAGATGTCATCTAATTGTCTTGTGTATAACAAAGACCAATGGAAAATTGCTATTGACAGGCTCACTCTTGCCTTGATTCCCTTGCCATCTCTTTGTGGTTTCCTTCATTAACTTTCCTTTCCTCTCAGAGAAAGCCCATGACCTTGGATGCCTCTGAGCTTCCATTATGAATCTGTGTTACTGCTATTACAGAATGAAGGTGTCTTTCTGCTATGCCAGGATCTGTGGCCAAACCAAGACCACAGATGCCCTCACAGCTTGAGGCCTATCCCTCTCATTTCATCTCAGCAGGAGAAAGGTCTTTGCAATTCACTTTTTTTCTATCTTCTCACATAAGAGCAAAAGCAAATTATTTAAATAGCATCTTTTTATAATAAGGAAAGCCTTTGGCTTTCAACGAAACCAGAAAGGAAGCCATTTGTTGCTGCCTAGGAATGAGCTGTCAGCAGCACTTGGCATTTCTTCACCACTGGGGGTGATGGATATGCTTTGAGCCATCTGCACTTCTCAACTAGGTCTTGTGACTGATACTAGGCATTTGCAAGACATATTAGGAGGGTAATGTGTGGTCAGAGATTGAAAATAACTCGTGTAATTGTGGTCTAAACCATTGACTTCATTACTACTTGCTCCAACAACTACACTGACCAGCTGAGACATTTATGTGCTTTCACAGGCAAAATGCTTCTATCACTTCTCTTTTTCTTTACTGTAAACATTAAAATGTATATTCTCCTTTTGGAAAATGTGTAGAAATAATTTGTGTTCTACACATGGGAGGCAGAGATGTCTGCAATGTCTATTGCTACTTAATGGACTCTTCTGGAAATGTCAGTGTTCATTATCCACCCAAGGTCTGGTCCATAAATTTGCTAACCACCCATTCTTCCCCTAGAGGAGTCTAAGAAATGAAAGGAGCTTGAAGAAAGCAGTTCTCCACAGCATTGGGGAACGGTTACACTTTTGTTCCTGGATTGCTTCAATGTCCATGCTTCCCTTACTGAGTTGCCAATATTTGTGAAATCTTTACTCCTCAGAAATGCTTGGAACATAGACATCACCTTATTTGCTCAAAAGCCTCAGGACCAAGAGGAATAATGTTAAGTCAAGGGGCTTGGGTTAAAAGGAAGTTGGAGCTTTTCTCTGACCCTGTGACCTTGAGATCCACCAAGGAATTAAATGTTCACTCACCTAAAAGGTAAAAGTTTATATGTCATTGACTTTGGAAAATTAGATGTCTCTTCACCTTTTTTTATAACTAAGGTAACTCAATCGCTGTACTAACTATAAAACTGTGAAGAGACAGGAGTTTCCATTCTCTTCAAAATGTCCACACAGAAGTTCTTATTCCATGGTTGGCATTTTCTTAAATTTTACCTTTCAATCAAGAGTAAATGTGATTGGAGTATCCAAAACAGTGAGGAATCATGGCAGGGCAACCCAGACATAATCATCATTTCCCAGAATGAGATGAGAAAGCCTCCATTAAAACTAAAAAGAGTGGGTCTGACAGAAAACACAAAAACTCTATAAATATAGTAGGTCCTGAAAAAGAAGGAATGTTTGAAATCATAACCAAGCTAACTAACAATTGAAAGAATGAATAAATTTGGGAGATTCATGATCCCAAAACAGGAAGGGGGCTGAAAACTGTAAATCCCCAAAGGATTTTCATCTTTTGTCCTTCACACTCAAGATTCCTGCATAGATGAACCACGGAAGGCTTCTTGCTATTCTCATTTCTGGTATCAATGACTGCTTTCACCCATTTCTCCTCAATTCAAGTAAGCACACCATGTGTTTTTCTTATTCTATAAAAGCTAAGATCTTTCCCTTACTCCTGTCTGGCTCCTAATACTCCTTCATGCCCTTAGATAATCACATATCCTCTTTACCTCTTTGAAAAATCGATCATGAAAAATAGATCTATATTCATCTTACTAACTGCAAACAGGAATCAAAGTTCCTTTCCAAGTTATAATCTGACAAACCACAAGCTACAAGTGACTCCACTGCTGCTGGAAGACACCCTGAGTGGTGAAGGCACTGGGGATAGTGTTTCTAGTTTCCTCTTTATGCATAACAAACCAAACCAAACCAAACTCACTGCCGCTGAGCCAATTCCAATTCATAGCAACCCCTATTGGGTTACCAAGGCAGTAAATCTTTACAGAACTAGATTGCCCCATCTTCCTTCCACCAAGTGTCTGGTGGCTTTGAACTACCAACCTACTGGTTAGCAGTCAAATGGCTTAGGCACTGCACCATCAGAGCTCCTTTGATGCATAACAAGCCACCTCAAAATTAGGGACATTTAACAACAAACATGACAACATTTACTTTGCTTGATAATCTGGCATTTTGGCGGGGCTAAGTGGGGAGAAGCTCATCTCGGCTTGGCTTAGTGTTAATTGAAGTGCCTCAAAGGCTGAAGAATGGAAGGCTCTTTCACTCATATGTCAAGTGGTTGATGATGGCTGTCAGATGGGACCTGAGCTTGGGCTGTTGGCTGGAACACCTACGCATGGCCTCTCCATGTCGTCTGGACTTCCTCCCAACATGATGGCTAAGTTAAAAGGGTAAGAGAGAAATCTTGAGAGAGAAATTAAGGTGGAAGCTGCATCTTTTATATTATCAGCCTCAGAAGTCATATCACTTCTACTAAACCCTGTTGGTTGGAACAGTTCTTTTCATTTGGGATTGGCAAAGTCCTGGAAGAGTATGTGAGATCAGAAATATTGTGTAGGTATCTTTGAAAAATAAAATCTGCCACAATCCACCACTTGCTTATTATGCTTTCTATTTCTTCCACATAAAAAATATGTTTCTCTTCTCCCTCAAATCCCACCCTCCAAAGTCTTAGCCCCATGGTGGCAGACTCAGGCTCAAGGTCTAGAACCTCATCATCTAAATAAGGTCCAAGTGTGGTGAAGGCTATTCAGGTTCAGTTCCTTAAGTAGGGCTCCTCAAGAATAGTTCCTTTCAAACTGAAGATTTGTGAACAAAAGAGACAAGTATCTGCCCCACAAACACCCAACATATAAAGATACGTCAAGCATAGAAGAACCACTATAGATTTTCTCATTTGAAAAAGGGGAAATGGGAAGAGTCACCGGCCCACAGTAATTCTGAAACTCATACAGTCACATGTTGCTAATTCCTTGATTAGGGTTCAATACTATTGCTTAGGGAATGATTCTCCATGACTTTTGACTCCACCCTCTAGGCTCTTGGTTCCATTCTCTGAGTTCAACTTCTTTTGTCATCATAAATAACAATGTTTACAGCTGAGTTTTCTCAATCTCCTTCCTGCTATAGCACTTTGGGGACCCAAAGTCCTCTTTTCATTGTGTACTATCCCTTTTAGTCTACATTACTGGTATTTCTGGGAGCTCTGGTAGCATAGCGGCTAAGGCACTTGACTGCTAACCAGAAGGCTGGCGGTTCAAACCCACCAGCCACTCCTCAGAAGGAAAGTTGGGCAATCTACTTTCGTAGTGATACCGCCTTGGAAACCCAAGGAGGGGTCGCTATGATTCAGGTCTGACTCGACAGCAAATAACAACAACTGGTATTTCTGCTAGTGTAGATAGTGAGGCAGTCCTTTTGTTTTGGGTTTTAATAGTCTGTTCTTCAGCTAGACTAGAAAACTCTTCTTGATTGAAACCAAGGACTGAGCAAAGAGAAATTTGGAGCAGTCAGTCTGAGGGGATGCCTGAGAAGTCTTTGTAGCTATGCTCTGAGGATTATATCATGGAGGATTATAGCCACTTTTGACCAGCTTTGTGTTCTACTGATATTTATAAGCTATAAATTTAGGTATCGAAACTGTAAAAACCATTGCCATCAAGTCAGTTCCCATTCCTAGCAAGCCCATGTTGGGTTTCCAAGGCTGTAAATCATTACTGAAGTAGATTGCCTCATCTTCTTCCGAAGGAACAGCTGGTGGCATTTAACCTCCAATCATAGCAGCTAAATGCCTTATGCATTGCACCACCAGAGCTTTTATCAAAACTGTGGTAGTAGTAGTTTTTCTCTAACTGAACTTTGTTCTAATGTGAGCCTTTGTTCTGCTCTATAGGAAAAAACTCATCAGTCAATTCAAGGCAAGTTTAGTCACTTTGGAATTTTACTCCCTTTCTTCTTCTTCCTGAGGCCTGTTGTAAAGAGGAAAAAAACAAAACCAGGCCACACTCTCAGAATTTCAAAAACAAGTATTTGTAGTTTATAAGAACTGTGATGCAAGAAGGAAGGAGGAGGGTGGTCATAGCCAGACCCCAGGGGCAATATGCTCCAGTTCCTTCACATCCAAATTACAGACTTTTTCTTACTCTAGATTCTGTCTAAGACTCTATGTAAGATTTGCCTTGTAGTCAGCAGGGACTCAATATTGGGAAGAGAATAGATACCAATGCTCAGCCAATGAGAGGAAAGTCGATCTTGTTGTTGTAAGTTACCAGTTTTCAAAAAAGGCTATTTGAAAACAGTTTGATACTAGTATAATGATAGACATACAGACCAATGGTAAAGATTTGAGAGTTCATAAATAAACCAATACATCTATGGACAACTGATTTTTTATAAGAATATTAAATCCATACAATGGGGAAGAAACAGTCTTCAATAAAACATACCAGGTCAGCTGGATTTTCAAATGCAAAAAGTGAAGCTGGACCAATACCTCACAAAAATTAACTCAAAGGAATCAAATAAGAAAAGTAAGAACTAAAACTATAAAATTCTTAGAACAAAATATAGTAGTAACGTTTCAGGACCTACTGTTTTATAATGGGCTCTTAGATATAACATCAAAAGTACAAATAACAAAAAACAAAATAGAAAATAGATAAGACTCAGCAAGAAAACTACTAAAATGAATTGAAAGATTCAGCAAAGTGGCAAGGTGCAAGATCAATACACAAAAATCAGTCAGATTCCTTTACACTAACAGAGAGAACTTTGAAAAGGAAATAAGGAAAATACCATTCACCAAAATAGGTAAAATACTTAGGAATAACCCTAACCAGAGATACAAAAGACTTATACAGAGAAAACTACAAAACAACATGAAAAATGTCATCAATGTCCCTTAGCTGTAAATGTGGAAAATGTTATGTTGGCAAATGTCTTGTTGTGTGTTTTCACCACAATAAAAGTTAAAAAAAAAAAATAGCCACTATTGTAAGAAATCAAAAGAGACCTACATTAATGGAAGAACCTACCATGCTCATGGATAAGAAGACTCAATATTGTGAAAATATCAATACTATCCAAAGTGATTTATAGATATAATGCAGTCTTGATCCAGATTCCATCAGCATTCTTTAAAGAGATGGAAAAACCCATCACAAAGTTTATATGGAAAGGAAAGAAACCATGGATAAGCAAAGCACTACTGAAGAAGAACATAGTAGGAGACCTCACACTTTCTAACCTCAAAACCTAATATACAGCCACAGTAGTCAAAATAGCCTGGTACTGGCACAAAGACAGACACATAGACCAGTGGAACAGAATGGAAAACCCAGAAGTAAATTCACCCACTTATGGACAGTTGATCTTTGACAAAGGATTAAAATCCATTAAATGGGGAAGAGAGAGTCTCTTTAACAAACAGTGCTGGCAAAACTAATTATCCATTTGCAGAAAAACAAACATGATATATACCTCATACCTTACATAGAAAGTAACTCAAAATGGATCAAAGACTTAAAGGTAAAATCTAAAATTGTAAAAGATCATCAAGGAAAAAATAGAGACAAACTTAGAGATTCTAATTTATGGCATAAATAGACTACCAAACATAACCAAAAAAGCACAAACGGCAGAAAATAAACTAGACAACTGAGACCTCCTAAAAATTAAATAATAATACACATTGAAAGACTACTCCAAAAGATTTTTAAAAAGAACCTACACATTGGGAAAAAAATATTTGGCAGTGACATATCAGACAAGGGACTAATCTCTAAAATTTATAGATAACTTCAACCCTTCAACAATAAAAAGACCAACAACCCAATTAAAAATGGGCAAAGGATGTGAACAGACATTTCAACAAAAATGACATTCAGGAGGCCAAGAAACATATGAAGAAATGCTCACAATATTTATCTGTTAGAGAGACGCAAACCAAAACAAAACAAAACCCAGCAAAATAGAAAAGTTCAACAAGACAGAAAACAATAAATGCTGACGAGGGTGCAAAGAGATTGGAACTCTCATACACTGCTGGTGGGACTGTAGAAAGGTACAAGCACTGTGGAAACTGGTATGGTGCTTCCTTAAAAAGTTGGAAATTGAAATACCATTTGATCCAGCAATCCCATTGGTAGGTATATATCCTAGAGAAATAAGAGCCAGGATACAAATAGATATATGCACATCCATGTTCATTGCAGCATTATTCACAACAGCCAAGGGATAGAAACAACCTAAGTGACCATTAACAGATGAATGAATAAACAAAATATGGTACATACACCCGATGGAATGCTATGCAGAGTTAACAAATAATGAAGAATCTGCAAAACACGTCATAATGTGAGAAACCTGGAAGACATTATGCTGAATGAAGTAGGTCAATCACAGAACAAATACTGTTTGAGTCTATTATTACAAAAAGTCAAGGAAAAGTTTACACACAGAAAGAAACATTCTTTAATGGTTACCAGGGGTGGGGGAGAAGGAGAGGGGAAATCACTAACTAGATACTGTTGTTGTTGTTGTGATATGCCATCAAGTCGGGCCCAACTTATAGCGACCCCTTCTTGGGTTTCTGAGGTGGTATCACTATGGAAATAGATTGCCCAACCTTCCTTCCAGGAAGTGGCTGGTGGGTTTGAACCACCAGCCTTCTGGTTAGCAGTCAAGTGCCTTAGGCACTATGCTACCAGAGCTCCTAACTAGATACTAGACAGGTATTAATTTGGGTAAAGGGAAAGGCAATGTACTGTAATGAGTCAATCAGCAGAATATCGCTAAGGAAAAGGAAGGCCCAGAGAGGGGCACAAGAGTTACAAACAACAAAGACAAATACTATTACATATATAATCATGCAATATCAGTAATAACAAACAATAAGCTACAAGAAGATACATAGGCAGACAGCTACATAAGCTGAACAGGTACGGATAGGTGAAAAGGAGTATACCCATGACCATACATAGATTTAGGAAAGGATGGTTATACATATATATTTGTATATGCTATAAATATACCATTATATATATTACAGAAAGCAGGGTACAAAGTTCTGAAAACATCTTAGCCATAACCAAACACTCTGAGCTTGGGGGCTTAGGACCACAGTACTGAGAGACAGCTAACTCAGTTGGCATAACATAGTTTATAAAACTATGTCAGACATTATAAACCTTCACATCACAATAGAAAAGAGGACAAGCACAAATATTCAGCATATACTAAAACAACAGCAACAACGGGAATGATAACACAATT
>NW_006922662.1:243226-250283 GCF_000298275.1 Orycteropus afer afer
ACATAAATCTATGTTATTCCATGTTATGTAGACCTGAGTAGCAAGGAGGAGCTGAACTACTGGAATAATCAGTGATTGCTTTCTTAAGTCTAGTTTTCATGTGCTCCTGGGGTCACTGGGAGACCCAATGCAGTAAACTCATGGTGTAACCCCCCATCCATGGACATCCTCCCATACCAGTCCATACAGAATCCTTAGTAAAGTTTATTATCAATTTTAATCATAGAATAATATGTGATAACTATAGTTGTAAATTGTTTAAACATAATATTTCTTAGATTATATGTATACTAACAACAAAATTGTTTTATTAAATCTTTCTACATTGATTTACAACAGTATTAATTAAAACATTATTAGTAACTAAGTAGAAGCCTTTTTTTATTTTTCTCCTTCTTTTCCTTTAGTTACTACTTTATTCTCAAAAAAGCTGTTGCTATAAGTTCACAAATACTACTTACCACTATATTGTGGTTAAAATCCTAGAAAATGTGACAAAATCAGCCACTATTGAAACACTGGCAGCAATGAAAACAACAGTGTGTGCTTGTAGTATGTACAGACGAAACCACGTGATTCAGTGTCATTGTAATGGGGTAGTAACGACAGCTCCAACCAGAGCACATTAGAAAGTTTACAAAGTAAATTAGTGTAGAGATTTAGCATATGTATATTGATACATGTAAGCTGAGCTTATGAAAAAAAATGGTTTTTGTTGGTATGACAGAGATATTTTTATAATAAATAATAAATTTCTGCTGAAGCACTACACAAAATTTTATAGATAATCATTTTGGTGTTACCATATCTGGCAGTGTCACTCAGTCCACACCCCCTTCACCCACTAATGTTGCCACTGCCTAGGATGGATCTGATTTGTCAAAGGGACTGCCATTGCCCTTAATAGATCTTCAGGAACCTAGGCTCATGGATCAGAAAAGGACAAGTGACCCATAGGACCAATTAGATAGGAGGGACATTTCCTGGAGTATCTGGGATGGAAATCTCTCTTCCTTGCATCTTTCCATATTTTCATATATGGTTATTGGAACTGTTACAGCCACCTCCCTATCAGCCTGTGGAAGAAGCCAACATGAAGGGGTGGGGGTGAGGAAATGTGGAATGATCACAGGGGAAATAAAGGGGGGGGGATCTTAATTGAATGATTTTTTTAGTTATGTAAGGCAATAAATTTCCTTTTGTTTGATTGGGGTTCTCAGTTATTTGTAACTAAATCATTCTAACAAATTAATACAACCAATGTACATAAAGAATGCAGAGATTTTCTTAGAGGGAAGAGACTAATACACTACCCTAAACTTTACCTTCTGAGATTTGGTGTTAGAGAGGTCAAAGGGATTTACTGTTGTGACAGTCCTCCTGGCAGAGAAGTACAATAAGATACTAAAAAAAAAAAATGTTACTATGATTTATATCATGAAAGGAGCAAAGAGGCAAAGAGTTGGTTTTAGACTCATGGAAAGCAATAGCCTAGAATTTCTTTCTTCTAGTTATTTCAGGAAAGCAGGAGTGTAAGAGCTGTTATCTAGAAATTGACTGGCATCTTCAGAGTATTTTTTTAATAGAAAAATGGCAAAGATTTATATATTAAAAACTCTCTCTAAACTAGGAATGTTGTTGTTGTTTTGTTGCTTTTAGGTGCTGTCCAGTTGACTCCAACTCACAGAGACCCTATCTACAACAGAATGACACACAGCCCAGTCCTACACCAGCCTTACAATCCTTGTTATACCTGAGCCCACCATTGCAGCCACTGTGTACAATGTTGCAGGCCTATTCAAAAAGTTCTCCAGAAATATATCAAATGGTGTTTCACTTCTATTCATAAGGTTTTCACTGGCCAATTCTTTGAGAAATGGATGGCCCCTTCCTTCTTCTGAGTCTGTCTTAGTCTGGAAGCTCCACTGAAACCTGTCCAAAAATACCCTGCTGGTGTTTGAAATACCGGTGGCCTAGCCTCCAGCCTCACAGCTACATGCAAGCCACCAGAGTACGACAAACTGACAGACGAGTGGTGGAAATTAGGAGTGGAAGTTAAGAATAGGAGTGGGGGGCGGGGGCAGAAAAAATTCTTAACTTGATAAAGAAAAATATACAAAGTACAGAATGGAGAAACTTCAATATATTCACTTTAAGATTAGTAACAAGTCAAAGATGCCCACAATTATCATCACTACTTTGCATCATTGTTGTCATGTGCTGTTGAGTCGGACCTGACTCGTAGTGACCCCTCCTTGAGTTTCCGAGGCAGGATCACTACGGAAGTAGGTTGCCCAACCTTCCTTCCAAGGAGTAGCTGGTGGGTTTGAACCACCAGCCTTCTGGTTAGCAGTCAAGTGCCTTAGGCACTATGCCACCAGAGCTCCCCTACTTTGTATCATAGTACTATAATATCTAGCCAATACTACAGTTGAAGAAAATAGGTATAAAAACTAGAATAAAAAGATATGAGCACCAACCTAGAAAAACCAACAAAATTTACAAGTCGTTGGGATAAGCATTCATTCTTCAAAGGGCCGCAAATCTAGATGGCTTCAAAGGCTCATTTCCCCCCCATTTCATAAGTTTAATAGAGGCAAGTCTCAGCCCAAAGGAAGTGCAGGCTGACAGTAGTTGCAGAGCTCAAAGTCTCCCTCTTTCTAATAAAGCTATTTCCTTGTGCAGGAACTTCCATAGTTACATGGTTACATGAAGTAGGACTTTGAGTATGGTGGAATAAGAAGGTTGGCAAATCTTTTCTCTGAAAAGCAATGGTAACACTGGTCAAAAAATTTAAAATGACCATTTGAAGCTTCAGGATATTGATCAAAGGCATAAAACAAATTGAAAAAATGGTTATTCATGAAAAATTACTGAACTTTAATTAAAAATAGTAGGTGTTTGTGCCATCCTTGCCTGGGACTTCTCACATCTTCCTCCCTCTGTCTTAGTTGCCACTGTAGTTCTACTGGGGAAGAACAATCCATAAAGCCAAAAACTTCACTGTTAGAGGTCCTCATTTTATTTTGAGTGGAATATGGAAACAAAACAAGACAAAAAAAATAAATAATAAATACCTAGCAGCATTGTCCATAGCAGTAAACTTGATGTCAAACAAACAGGGAAGAGAAGTGACTCAGTTAGTCTAAAATTATGAAGAAGCAGCAGACCAGTAGAACACCTAGAAATTTAAGAGAGATCTGGGAAAGTGGATAGCATTGGAGGACCATTTAACTTCTCTATACAATCACACTTGAGTAGATCCAGGCTACCTACATATTCCTGGCTGACTGTGAGCCTGTGTGCAAGTATGGAGGAGATGAAAGTGGATCTAGTGGAAGTTAAAAGCTGAGGAAAAATTTAAAACTGCCTGAACTTTGAATTAACTCTCCAATCCAAGCATAGATCCATCAGCAGAGTACTAGTCTTAACAGTTCAAGGTGTTTGTGTACAACCTTTGATGAATCATTGACTGAACACTAAGCTGTACAAAGTAGTGTCTTAGGAAGCAAGGTTTAAAAATAAAACACAAACACATACATCCTGAACATTGACATTAACAGGTGCACATTTAAGGGGAATAGACTCCACAAGACCACAAACAAAGAAACAAAAATTAATAACAACAACAACCCTCAGAAATCCAGAGTTGCTACAATATAGTATCTAAACTGTCTTGTTGTCAACAAAAATTATGAATATTACAAAGAAATAAGGAACTATGAGCTATAATCAGGAGAAAACCAGTAAGTAAAAACTTTCTCTGAATGGGTCCAGATGTTGGACTTAGCAAATAAAGACTTCAAAGTATCTATTATTAATACACTTGAAGCATTAAAGGAAATCTGTTTAAAGAATTAAAAGAAGGTATGATGATGGTGACTCACATATAGAGAATCTCAAAAAAAAAAAAAAAAAAAGATAGAAAATATATTTTAAAAAGAGCCAAATGGAAATTCTGAAGTTGAAAAGTACAACTAAAATGAAAATTTATCTAGAGTGGCTTATCAGCAGACTTGAGATAGCAGAAGAAAGACTCATCAGTGAACTTGGAGGGCAAATCAGTAGATACCACCCATTTTGAAGAAAAGAGGGAAAAAATGAGAAATGAGCAGAGACTCAGAGACTTGTGTGACAACCAAGCATACAAATATATGTATAATAAGAATTCTTGAAGCTCTTGCTGATGAAGATCAAAGACCTCAGTATGGATTACACTTCAACATAAACAAAACAACAATCTTCACAATTGAACCAATAAACTATATCATGATAAATGAAGAAAAGATTGAAGTTGTCAAGGATTTCATTTTACTTGAATCCACAATCAATGCTGATGGAAGCAGCCATCAAAAAATCAAATGACATATTGCATTGGGCAAATCGACTGCAAAAGACATCTTTAAACTGTTAAAAGAGCAAAGATGTCACTTTGAAGGCTAAGGTGTACCTGATCCTAGTCATGGTCTTTTCAGTAGTCTCATCTGCATGTGACAACTGTACAATGAATAAGAAAAAGTGTAGGAGAATTGATGCATTTGAATTGTTATGTTGGTAAGAAATATTGAAAATACCATGTACTGTCAGAAAAATGAACAAATCTGTCTTGGAAACAGTACAACCAGAATGCCCCTTATAAGCAAGAATGCCCAGACTTTGTCTCTCGTACTTTGGTCATGTTATCAAAAAGGACTAGTCCCTGGAGGAGATAATCATGACTGGTAAAGTAAGGGTCAGCAAACAAGGGGAAGACCCTCAGCAAGATGGATCAACACAATGGCTGCAATGATGGGCTCAAGCATAGCAATGATTGTGAAGATGGTTCAGGACCAGGCAGTGTTTTATTCTACTGTCCATGGAATCACGATGAGTCAGAACTGACCTGACGGCACCTAACAACAAGAATTGTAGAAGGGAAGAAGAGAAAAAAAGAAACAGAAAAATATTTTAAAAATAACACCAGAAAATGTCCTAAATTTGATTTAAAATATTAACTTGTAGAAATAAAAAGGGCAATATACCCCAAGTAGGATAAACACAAAGAGATCCATATGTAGACATATCATGACCAAACTGTGAAAGACAAAGTCTTGAAAGTAGCAAGAAAAAATTACTTATTGTGCACAGGGAGGATACCAATACAATTAGTGGCTGATTTCTCATCAGAAACAAAGGAGACCAGAATATAGTAGAATGACATATTCAAAATGGTTTAAAAAAAATTTCAACCAATAATTCTATATCTAGAAAAACTATCCATCAAAAAGGAAGGTGAAATAAAAATATTCCTAAAGAAAAAAACAATTAAGACTGAGAGATTTCATTTCTATATTTTCCTCACAAAAACTATTAAAAGAAGTGCTTTAGGCTGAAGTGATATCAGACAGTAACTTGAATCCCCAGAAAAAAATGAAGGGCACCATAAAAAGTAAGATGTCGATAAATGCAAAAAGCTATATAAATGTTTGTGTATGTATGCATGCACACATATAATATATATAAATATATTTTATGTTTATTTTTAAAGATATGATTGTATATAACAATGTTAGCACTCTATCATTGGGTTTATAGCATATATAGATGTAATATGTATGACAGTTATAGCAAAAAGAAAGGGAGAAATAGAGCTATGTTGAAGCAAAGTTTCTATATGTTATTAGAATTGAGTTAATATTAATCTAAAGTAGATTGTAATGAATTTGGATGCATATTATTGTTCTAAAAGCAGTTGTTACAAAAATAACAATAGTGAACAAAAGAGTGATGATATCTGAATTCATATCTATAACACAAAAGAAGACAGTAAAGAAAGAACACAGAAAGAAAAATATCATGAAGCATAAGGAAAACAAAGCCTGAAATGGCATCCCTGGATGGCAGAAAAGCTTCAGCACTTTGGCTACTAACCAAGAGGGAAGTGGATCAAATCCACCCAGAAGGACCTCAACAGAAAGGCCTGGTGAACTATTTCCAAATGGTCACAGCTGTTGAAAACTCTATAGAGCACAGTTTTATTCTGAATCACATGGGCTCATCATGAGTTGGGATCAACTTGATAGCAATTTTTCAAAATGTAATCATATCGATAACTATATTAAATGTGAACAGACTAAACACCCCAATCAAATGGCAGAGATTGCCAGAGTGAATAAATGAACAGGATCCAACTACATGCTATTTATAAAATGTTGTTGTTGTTATGTGCCATGGAGTCAGATCCAACTCATAGTGACCCCTCCTTGGGTTTCTGAGGCTGTATCACTACAGAAGTAGATTGCCCAACCTTCCTTCTGAGGAGTGGCTGGTGGGTTTGAACCACCATCCTTCTGGTGCATTAAATTCAAAGACATGATAGGTGGAAAGTAAAATAATGGGAAAAAATGCACCATACAAACAATAGCTACAGATATCTGAAGTAACTATACTAATATCAGAATAATACAGAATTTAACACCAGAAACATTACTAGAGACAGAGACCACCATGTCATAATGATAAAAGAGTAAATTCAACAGGAATACAAAGCAAATATATAGAAGGTCTGGTGACCCTGTGATTAAAGTATTGGGCTGCTAACCAAAAGTTGGGGTTCAAACACACCAGCCCACTTTGTGGGGAAAAAATGAGGCAGTTTGCTTATGTAAAGATTAACATCCTTAGAAACCCTATGGGGAAGTTCTACTGCCAGGAATCAACTCAACGGCAGTAGGTTAGGTTTGGGATTACACACATATATAGACTTAACAACAGAGCCCCAAAATTCATGCAGCAAAGTTGACAGAATTGAAAGGAAAAGGAGATATTTCAAAAATAATAGTTGGGGATACCAATATCCCACTTTTAATAATTAATGGAATGATTGGAAAGAAAATAAGCAAAAATATAGAAGATGAACAATACTGTCAAACAACTTAACCTAATTTATAGTTATAGAACACTGTACCCAATAACTACAGAAAATGTTTGTGCCTTTAAAGACACAACTAAAAAAAAGGAGCTCTGGTAGCATAGTGCCTAAGGCATTTGACTGCTAACCAGAAGGCGGGTGGTTCAA
>NW_006922662.1:250383-253187 GCF_000298275.1 Orycteropus afer afer
TATCCTGGATGAAGTGCAGCCCAAATGCTCCTTGGAAGCAAGAACGGCCAGACTTCATCTCACCACCTTTGGTCGTGTTGTCAGAAGGGACTATTCCCTGGAGAAGGATATCATGCTTGGTAAAGTGGAGGGTCAGCGAAAAAGGGGAAGGCCCTCAACAAGATGGACTGACATGGTGGCTGCAACGATGGGCTCAAGCGTAACAAGATTGTGAGGACGGCGTAGGACAGGACAGTGTTTCATTCTATTGTACACAGGGTTGCTATGAGTTGAAATAACCTGAAGGCACCTAACAACAACAGCAAGTGTTATGTTAGGGTCTCTGTGTAGTGCAAACTGTTAATGTGCTTGGGTGCTAACTGAAAAGTTGGAGCTTTGAGTCCACTTCAGAAGAAAGGCCTGGTGATCTACTTCTAAAAAATCAGCCATTGGAAACCTATGGAGCACATTTCTAGGCTGACACACACGGGTTGCCATAAGTCAGGGCTGACTCAATAGCAGCTTGTGGTGGTGGAAGTCTTATGTTGGCTAGGAAACCAGGTAGTTAGGCCTAATCATACCTATATTTTTAAAAAGGGTTTAAAGATTCTGAGTGAGAAAGTCTTCTAAAGAATCAAATTCCTGGCTTTAAATCATAGACATCATGATAGCCATACTGATTTTCTACTCTGCTGGGTGATTTCCATGGCTCTCACCTGCCTAGATCCTTCTAAAGTGTTGGGGTAAAGTTGGAGGAAGGGAGGAAAGAAAGAACACAAGAGAATGAGAAAATCTGATCCTAGCTCTGGAAGGGTTCTGATATCTTAAAGAGATAAAAAGCATGGGGGAAGAGGGAGTAGGGAGGGGTAAAAAGACAACTATTGAAACCTCTTATAGAAGAACAGTCAGATTTATTGTGCTGTATTTATCGATGAGCTAACACTTAGCAGCAACTGTGAATTAATTTACCTTAAAGATCGTAAGTATGACACAACAGTATGGCTTGGTGACATGAGCTGAGCAACCATCCTTCCCAGATGGGTGCTTGCATATGTAAAGTTGGCTTAGGAATTAAAATAGGGAATTTTATCTCAACAAGGATTTGCTTTATTTTATGAAATTTTATTTTATTTTTTTAATCACTTAGGTAGCTTGGCCAACATCAAACCTGTACAGATGTTGACTCCACACCCAAATTAGATGATATGTGTTTTGGGAAAGATATTTGCAGGCAGTCTCAGTGTTACACACAAAGCAGGATGAATAAGGATGTATAAGACTTTATTTCTTTTGTATTTACATTTTTAAAAGTTTTTGTTTCATATAAAAATGTTATTGTAGCTTGCTTTTGATTTTTCTTCACAATTTATTGACAAATATAACCTCACAGTTATTGTTTTCAGATGCCATCAAGTTGGCACCGTCACATAGCAACCTTGTGTATAACAGAACTAAATGTGCCCAGTCCTGCACCATTGTGGTAGTTAAAGTTGTGAGCCAGCATGGCTGGGCTGTGGTTTTGAGTGGCTGGGCAGCTGGACGTAGTTATTCCCAATGATGAGATTGTAATCAGCTCTATGGTGGAATCTGCTGTGAGCAGCTATGTAGCTGCCATTGAGGTGTGGCCGGCTTCCCGTATATAAAGAGAAGTTTTGAGAAAGGTCTCTAGCTTTTGGCACATTGGATCCTGTGTTTGTTTGGTTGAGTCTTCATTTTAGTGGCCTACCCTGTTGCCTGCTGACCTTGGGATTTTTCCTGGACTTGAACTACTGGCTGCCATACTGTCTGCTAATCTGCGATTGTGGCATTTTACCTGTTAATCTTGGGTTCTTCAGCTTCAGCAGCCAGCAGCTGCCTGAGGCAGAAAAAGCCTCCAGCTCCAGTGGGCCTGGAACAGGAGGCAGAGCTGAAGCCCAAGGTCACAGGGCCTTCACCTAGCTCCTAGAGCTCTGAATTTCAAGTTCTGGTGGCTTAGTGCCTAAGGCATTTGACTGCTAACCAGACAGCTGGTGGTTCAAACCCACCAGCCACTCCTCAGAAGGAAGATTGAACAATCTACTTCCATAGAGATCTACCTCCAAAACCCAAGGAAGGGTTGCTATGAGTTGAAGTGATTTGACAGTAGTGAGTTTGGTTTGGTTTAGTACCTAAGGCATTTGACTACTAACCAGAAGGTTGGCAGTTTCAACCTACTCCTTGGAAGGAAGATTGGACAATCTACTTCCATAGAGACACCACCTTGGAAACCCAAGGAGGAGTCCCTATGAGTCAGAAACAACTTAACAGCAGTGAGTTTTTGGTGAGTGAGCCTTCTAAACTCTAAGAGAATAAATTCCTGTTCCTGTTTATTAAGCCCTCCATTTGAGAACCAAGACAAGCATCCTCACAACTGTTGCTGTGTTAGAGCCCATTGTTGCAACCACTGTGTCAAAAGGTGTATGACAAGGTTGTATTCTTTCACCTTACTTATTCAATCTATATGCTGAACAAATAATCTGAGAAGCTGGCCTATGTGAAGAAGAATTCTGTATCACAATTGGAGACAGACTCATTAACAATCTGAGATACACAGATGAACAGCCTTGCTTGCTAAAAAGTAGAGAAAACTTGAAGCACTTACTGATGAAGTTAATGACTAAAACCTTCAGTATGGATTACACCTCACTATAAAACAAATGAATATCCTTGTAACTGAACCAATAAATAGCATCATGACAAATGGTGAAATTGAAGTTGTCAAGACTTTCATTTTTCATGAGACAAAGTATATGTGAACTGCTGTATGAAAAGTGAATTTACTCTGTAAATCTTCACCCAAATCCTAA
>NW_006922662.1:258605-260090 GCF_000298275.1 Orycteropus afer afer
GGCAAGATGGCGGACTAGGCAGAAAGACTGCACAGACCCTCTTCAACAAAGAAAAGGGAAACCAATTAACACAGACACAGAAGATAATCTTGGACCCATGAGCCTTGAAAGGAAGGATATAGAAGTGGACTAAACCCCAACGAGCAGAAGAATATGCATGAAAATACCAAAAAAGGAGACATATAGAGCTGCGGTCTGGCAGCGATCCTGAGCAATCCTGACGGCAAAGACAGCTTGGAGATTCCCGAGTGGTGGTAGGACCTAAGAATTAACCTAAAAATCACCTGCTAGGCAGGAACTGCATGGAGGACTGTGCACGGTGACTTGGGAACAAAAGGAGAAGGTGGAGAGAAAGGTGGGCTGAACTGTGGACTTTTGCCAATCCGGAGGGTGCCACCATTTTGAAGGTTTAAAAAGCAGCTTGACTATGTTGGATATTTAAAGAGACAGTGCTCTTGCAGATTCCTGGGCCTTAAGAACATGTTCTGCTTTCCAGCAAACCCAAGGACACTTGGGACCTGCAAGACTGAAAAGGTACAACATTCCTCTTGTTACTCTTATACCCTACACCCTCTTGGTGGGAGGTGTGGCCATCCCCCACTCCCACCCACCTTCTGGGCCCACAGGAACTCCATCACAGTCTGTGTGCTCAGATGGAGACTGGGTGCCCTGCCCTGTCCTCCACCGATTTTTTTTTTCTCTTTTTTCATTTTTATTTTTATTTTTTTATTTTTCACTTTCTTTTTTCTTGTGATTAGTTTGCTTGTATTTGTCTGTTTTAAAACAACTAATATTATTAAATTAATACTTTTGTCCTTTTTACTATTATTAGTAATCTTCCCCTACCAGGTCTTGGAAAAAAGAAAAAATTTTTTCTTTTCCCTGTTCCTGGTTGAATTTTTTTTTTTTTTTTAATTTAAGGGTTTTTTTTTTTTCTCTCCCTTTTTTCTCATGATTAACCCTGTTCCTTGTTATTCTTTCTACATTATTCCCAATTTTTTTTCTTCATTTATTATTCTCCTTCCCTACTTTTTTTTTCTTAGTGCCCTATCCTCAGATATTGCAGGTTTTCTTGTTTTCTCTTCTTTTTTTCCCTTTTTTCTTTTTTTGGTTACTGTTCCTGTGTGATTACATGGTGTGTTTTTCATCCATAGGCTTTTAGTTTTTTGATAGTTATTCAATTGTAATTTGTGTCTAACTGAGTGGGAAACAATAACAGTCCCCATAAGACACAACTACACCCATACCTCCTGTGACTTCACTTACTGAGCAAAAGCCACTAACTACCCCCTTCTCCACCAATGGGCCAATGATAAAAATCCACCAAGAAGAGCCTGAATCACCCTGGGCTGCTCTTCACAAATAGTTAACAGAGATCTAAATACAACAATGTCACAATGCCTCGGAAAAAAACAGACCATCACAGTCCACACAAAGAAGCAGGATAAAGTGGTAGAAACAAGGGAGCAGGATACAGACCCAGAA
>NW_006922662.1:267585-279077 GCF_000298275.1 Orycteropus afer afer
TGGCAGTTCAAATCCACCAGCCACTCCTCGGAAGGAAGATGGGGCAATCTACTTCCGTAGTGATACTGCCTTGGAAACCCAAGGAGGGGTCGCTATGAGTAGGGTCCGACTCAAGGGCACATAACAACAACAACAACAAGGACAAAGTAGAACAGCCTTGTAGGGTTTCCAAAGCTACAAATCCTTACAGAAGCAGATTGTCTCATCTGTCTCCCACAAAGCATCTGGTGGGTTCGAACTGGCAACATTTTGGTTAGTAGCCTCATGCATTAAGTACTGCACTACCAGAGCTCCTTTTGTTAGCCACTAAACCAAAACCAAACCAAACCCACTGCCGTGGAGTCAATTCCAACTCATAGCGACCTCCATTGGGTTTCTGAGGCAGTAAATCTTTATGGAAGTAGATTGCCCAGTCTTGCTTCTGCAGAGTGGCTGATGGGTTTAAACCACCAATCTTCTGGTTAGCAATTAGTGCCTTAGGCACTGTGCTACCAGAGATCCTTTCATTAGCCATTAGGGAAATGCAAATTCAAGCCAAATGTGATAGTGCAACACACCCACTAGGATGACTGTAATAAAAATGACAGACAGTAAAAAGTGCTAGCAAGGATGTAGAGAAATTGGAACTAGGACACATTGCTAGTAGGAATGTAAAATGGTACTGCCATTTTGGAAAACATTTGTTAGAGCTTACATTCCATCAATATCACTTCTAGGTATCTACTCAAGAAGAAGGAAAACATAAGTCCACACAAAGACTTGTATGTGAATACGCATAGCAGTATTATTCATAACAGCCCCAACCTGGAAGTTCTCCAATTCCATCAGTTGTGAATAAATACACAAAATAGTATAGCCACTCAATAGAATAGTATCCAATACAAAAGGAACAAGCTACTGACATGATCTACAACATGGATAGACCTTACAAACGTTATGCTAGAAAGAAACCAGACACAAAAGACCATATAATGTATGATTACATTTATACAAAATTTCCAGAAAGGCAAATCTGTAGACAGAAAGCAGATCAGTGGTTGCCTGGGGTTGTGGGTGAGTGTTGGGATTGAGTACGAGTGGCACAGAGGACCTTTTTTTTTAAAGCTGATATTATGTTTTTGGTGAAAGTTTACACAGCAAGTTAGGTTCCCTTTTGACAATTTCTACATAAGTTGTTCAGTGACATGAGGTACATTTTTCATAATGTGTCTGCATTCTCATTTAATTGTTTTCTGGTTGTTCTGTTTCCAGTACTCTAGTTTCCCTGCCATCCTTGTCTTCTCATCTTTGCTTTAGAGTAACTGTTGACCTTTTGCTCTCATACAGATAGTTTGTTTGTTTGTTTTAATGGACCCCCATACTTATGGGTAATATCCTTTATTTTGTGTGCCAATCTGCTATTTCACTAAAAGGTGACCTCAGTATAGTTTCAGTTCAAGGTTTAAAGAGTATCTCAGGGTGACAGTCTCAAGGAGTCCTCCAGTTTCAACTGGTCTAGTAAATCTAGCCTCATTTTTTGGAACATTTTATTGTGTTTTAGGTGAAGATTTACACAGCAAAATAGTTTCCCGTTCAACAATTCATGCACAGATTGTTCTGTGACATTGGTTGCTATTCCCACAATGTGTTAGCACACTCTCTTCATTTTCACACTGCCTTCCTGGTTTCTGTCCCTCCAGTTTCCCTGCCCCCTCCCCCTCCTTATCTTTGCTTTTCAGCAAATGTTGCTCGTTTGGTCTTGTACAGTTGGTTGTTCTAAGGAGCACATTCCTCACAGGTTTTTATTGTTTATTTTATAAGCTAAGCACTATTTGGCTGAAAAGTGACCTCTGGGCTTCAGTTCCAGGTTAAAAGGATGTCCTAAGACAGAGGGTCGTTGTATTAGGCTTCCTCCAGTCTCTATCTGTGCAGGAAGTCTGATCTTTCTTCATGAATTTGAGTTTTATTCTATATTTTACCCCATTCTAACTGAGACCTTCTATTCTATCTCTGATTAGAGTAGCCAGTGGTAGCCAGGCACCATCTAATTCTTCTGGTCTCAACTTGAGGAAGCTGGGGTTTGTGTGAATCTATATATGCACATGGCTGTGTGCCTCCTATACCCCCTTCCACACTCATAGAACATACATGTCTACCTATATAACCTCTCACAAATTTTTAGTTATTACTGTTGTTGCAGAATTGCATATGTTATAGCATTTACCTTTGTCCTTTATGCTTGTATAACTGTCCATGTCATTTATCTTGATTGTATATACTGACTCCCCCCATGTTGTGTAATAATTTCCCTTCACCAGAATTAACACAGAACTCTGGTGGCATAGTGGGTAAGGTATTTGGCTGCTAACCAGAAGGCTGGCAGTTCAAACCCACCAGCTGCTCTGTGGAAGGAAGATGAGACAATCCACTTCCCTAAGGATTTACAGCCTTGAAAACCCAGTGGGGGTCACTATGAGTTGGAATCAACTAAATGGCAAGTGGGTATGGACTACCTAGTAAGTAATTCTCCTCTTCCCCTCCCACCGCTGGTAATCATCAAAGAACACAGCTTGCTGTGCGGAAACCTACTACTGACTTTCTATGGAAGTGTTATCACACAATATTTGCCCTTTTGTTATTTCACTCAGCATAACACCCTCCAGATTCATCCATGCTGGAAGATGGTTTGTAGACTCATTCTGGGCTACTTTTCCCATCACCAAAAATGGCAAGTATCTATAATCTAGAGACAAGGGGAACTTTATGTTGTGTTGGAAATATTCTGAAACTGATTTTGGTGACAGTTACACAGATCTGTAAGTTTATTTAAAGTCATTAAATTGTACACTTAAACTGAGTGACTTTTATGGTATGTAAATTATACTTCAATCAAGCTATAAAAAATAACCAGCAAGAGGTTGGGCATGTGGAAGTATGAATGAATTAAGGTTGATAATACATTGATAATCGTTGAAGCTCTTTGTTGTTGTTAGGTGCAGTTGAGTCACCTCAGACTCACAGCGACCCTATGTAAGCTCAGGGCTGGGTAAAACCAAACCCAACCCACTGTTACAGAGTTGATTCAACTCACAGTGACCCCACTGGATTTCTAAGGCTGTAAATCTTTATGGAAGTAGATTGCCTCATGGAGCAGCTGCTGGGTTTGAACCACTGACCTTCTGGTTAGCAGCCACATGTCTTACCCATTATACCACCAGAGCTCCTTGGTGTTGTTGTTGTCATGTGCCATCAAGTCGGACCCAACTCAGGGCAACCCCTCCTTGGGTTTCCAAGGCGGTATCACTATGGAAGTAGATTGCCCAACCTTCCTTCAGAGGAGTGGCTAAAGGGAGCTCATTATACTTCTGTCTACTTTTGTATATGTTTGAAAAGTTTTATAATACAAAGTTAAAAAATAAACAACTATTATTTTATGAAACTACTTTAGCTGGCATATGATGAAAAAATAACAATTTAATGGTAAGTGTATTTATAAAGGAATTGCACATTGAGACTAATTGCACACATTTCAATTGTAATTCAAATTAAGCATTTGAGTTGTCTTTATTCAACCACAAACAAAATAAAACAAAACAAGAGAGTGATTTGAGCTCGGTTCCCCCAAACACATAATGTTGCCAGAGCTCAGCATCACCTCCTGTGGAGAGACAAACAGGATTGTCCACTGGATGGCCCCAGACCTCTCTGTAGGTTGCCTGGCAACAAGCCATCTGGGACCAGTGTCTCTACCTTCCCCAGTGGAAGGGACTGCACAGAGTCTTGGTTTCCCACAAGGGCTCTAGGTGCTATCAGCACCAACCTGCAGTGCCTCTGGACAACCAGAGCTTAGGCCAGACTATTTTCTCCTGTTTGAAAGCTACCGTCAGTCGTCCTACACAATGCAGAGCAGCGGAGGGGAAGTTCCCCCTCTGGAGCATGGCACAGGGTGTATTCAGCTGTGCCCTGGGCTCGACACTTCCTTGGGATAATGAGAGCTTGGGAGACCCTGAGTCTCCTATTAATTTTATGTTTATAAATTTCCCTCTGAATTCTGCTTTGTATCTGCACCATATAACTTATGGGGTGTCCCTTCCTCTATATTCCACAGGTGATGCCCAATGTGGTGGGCACACAGCTTGTTCTGGTTGTTTGCTGTTCTTAGCTGCTGTGGAATTGGCCCCTGATTCATGGCAATCCAATGCACAATGGAACAAAATGCTGTCCAGGCCCTATGCCATCTCCGTGATTGCTTGAGGATCAGATCATTGTGATCCATTGGGTTTTCATTGGCTGATTTCTGGATTGCTAGGCCTTTCTTCCTAGGCCGTTTCAGTTTGGAAGCTCAGCTAAAACCTGTTTAGCATCCTACCAACATGCAATCCACCACTGACAGACTGATGTTGGCTATTCGTGAGGTACATTGGCTGAGAATCAAACCGGGTCTCCACATGGGAGGAGGGAATTCTACCGCTGAACCACCAATATATCCCCTTTGAAACAGTTGAAGGGGTCAGTTAGCTTATCCTGGGAGAAATAGCTCCTGGAGCAATGGCAGGCCACCTGGCTGAGATGGGATTGTCAGTGACCCTGTGGTCATGGGATTTATGTCCATGGATGGCAGATGCTGGGGAGCAATGGCTCTTCTCTAAACAAGAGGTTATGGAAGATAAGCCTGTTTCTGTACAAAAATCGAAATCCCTTTCAAGTGCTCTGCAAGTCTTTTTGATATTTCACTTATTAACAGAGCAGTTTTATTACCCATGCCTCATTCCATTTCAATAAACTGATTCAATTACTGTATTACACAAAGGGTCAAATATTCCATGTTTCTACTCTTATTGATACAACCAACTGATAAGAATTTTGAAATTATAGTGGTGAAATGAGTTCTTTTCATTATTTATATAAATATATAGGAAAAAATTAGCAGAAATACAAAATATGTGTATTTATATTTTGGCTGGTTAGCAGCCAAAAATATTAACAATGTCTATACCAGCTGATTAGAAGCTAGAACTAAAGAAAAGGTCTCAATTGTAATAGATCAAAAAGGTGCATAGGACTAAATTTGAGAAATGTGTAGATCCAGATGAAGAAAATTTAAGAATTACCCCGCAGAGATGCAAACAAGCCTTAAGCAAATGGAAAGCAGAAAATGTTTTTGTATAGGAGAATGCAAATATTACAAGATAATTTATAGCTTATGTTGTTGTGACTTGTCAGTGAGTTGGCTCTGACTCATGGTGGCCCTACGTATAACATAACGTTAACTTTGCCCAGTTCTGTGGCATCTTCATGACCACTGAAATGTTTGAGTCCACTCGAAATATATATGCAGCTGAGGAGATTCTATATCTGGCACTATACCAGGTAATATGCTATTGTAATCCATAGGGTTTTCACTGCCACATTTTCAAAAGTAATTGGCAGGCCTTTCTTTCTCCTCTGTCTTAGTCTGGAAGTGCTGCTGAAACCTGTTGACCTTGGGTAACCCTGCTGGTATTTGAAATACCCTTGGTATAGCTTCCAGTCTCATGTCTACAACTACAACAGACTGACAGACAGGTGGTGGACTTTATACCTCAGTCATTAGAGTTCTCCAGTGCCTCAGGTGATGGGTGGTTTGGTTTGGTTTGGTTTTTGTGCATCTAAAGACTGGTGTCAACCTACTTCCTCCTGTCACCCAGGACAATCATGCCCAATAGGCAAAGATGAAGTGAGTTCTATGGGCATGTCTCAGTTTTCACGTCCAATGTAATAAATCACCTCTCTAATTCAATACCCACTGCCATCAAGTTGATTCCAACTCATAGAAACTTCCATTGGGTTTTCATGGCTCTAAATCTTTAAAAAGAAATATTAGCAGGATACTGTTGGGATATGGGCAAGCTGGTGATAAAGTTCATATGGAAAAATACTCGATGCTAGGCAAGCCATCTTCACTTCCATCCCCAGTGAAAACGGAGAGAACATACTTGTAAAAATCTCGGGTAAGTCTTGGCCTGCAAGTTACACACATCAGTTGTGCTCCATTAAATTGACGAAGACTAATCACCTGACCAGAGCTAGATGCTAGAGGGCCTGGGAACATGGCTACCTCCCAGGAGCAGCACTATACTGTGGAAGGGACATGCATCGCCTTGCTTATTTCTCACAATGACTGGCAGAAATTATAATTTCTTACAATTATTTCATCCCTACTTTGGAGACCTCCCAGAGTCTCAAGGAGGATTAGTAACTTTCCCAAGTTTACGGTTAGTAACTGCCAGAGCTGGGAATCAAACTGGGTTTGTCACACAGCAGTGAACATGGAACTACAGCACTTTTCTCCAAAGCAGGTTAAATTTTAGAGCTGAAAGGGAATTTAGAGGTTAGCTAATTACATCCTAGACTATAAAAATCTACGTGGACTTCCCCAGGACCTAGTCAGAGTATTTGTTCAGGATATATTCCCAAGGCCTTTGGGTGATGAGTTTAAGGTCCTCTATTAGTTAATCTTGAACTGGCTGAAAGACCCACAGCACTTTATTGTTGTCTTCCACACCACAGTGCCATGAATCTCTTACATCCTGTTTAGTACCCCTCCTTCACATGAAGTCTTAATTCCAATCAATCAAACCAATCTTGTATAAGAGGGCAAGTCTTTCATTCTTCAGCATGAGGCTTAAATACTATTCAAGGGCAGGCTATGCTGCCTTGTAGGTAGTGATGACCTCACAGAAAAATCTGGCCTCTTAACTCCTTCACGTCACTTCAGAGGAAGCTTGAGCAGGTACAGTTTTCTCTTGCTGAAAGAAAATAAAGTTCTGAAAGAAAGGAAAGTTCTTTCTGGCTTTTATCTCTCTTTGAATTTGGTTTGGAAATTCCTCCTTTCCTCAAACCCCCTTATGCTTGCACCTGGTTCCTCTCTCAGCTACTTCTCTCCAAATCCAGACTCTTAAATCATCTTTCCCTTACCCTCCTAATTTAGGCCAGATCCCAGGCAACTGACCCGCCAGCTCAATCTCTGGATTAATTCCAAATACTTTCTGCCTACTGATGAACCCTTGCTGGCCTTGGCAGAAAATCTGTCTTAGAAGAAATACAACCAGATCGCTCCTTACAAGTGAGAATGGAGAGATTTGGACTTGCTTTCATGTTGGGAAAGACTAAGTACTAGAAAAGCACGTCCAGGTTGGTAACGTAGGTCAGCACGAATGAGGGAAGCCCTTGGTGAGATGGATTGATGGCTGCAACAAGGACTCAGACATATCAATGATCATGAAGATGGCACAAGACTTGGTAAAGTTTCCTTCTATCATACATGAGATCACCAAGAGTCAGAGTTGACTGGAGGGCGCCTGACAACAGTAACAACATCCCTAGCAGACAGGGAAGAATCTCCATTTATCCAACTCTTCCGTCAGATGTTCGCTTTGGGTCTCATCTCCCACTCCAGCCCACAAGCACCACCCTTGTGCTTTCCTGCACTTTTGCCCTCCTGCCAGTGAATTCCTTACCCACTGCTTATTTGCAGAACACACACACACACACCCTTCTGTTTACACAGATTTGTCCTTACTTGCAGTTAGAGAAAGATACATTGATAACATGCATTTTTACTAGAGATACTAACATGTATCTTCTACTAGAGAAAAAGTAGCCCTGGTGGCATAGTGGGTAAGACATTTCGCTGCTAACCAGATCAGCAGTTCAAAACCACCAGCTGCTCTGCAGGAGGAAGATAAGGCAATCGACTTCCATAAAGATTGAGAGCCTTGGAAACCCAATGGAAGTTGCTATGAGTTGGAATCAACTTGATGGCAGTGGGTTTTGAACTAGAGAGCTGATTCATTACATCGTATGTGAAAACTGAGACATGCCCATAGAACTCACTTCATCTTTGCCTATTGGGCATGATTGTCCCGGGTGACAGGAGGAAGTAGGTTGACACCAGTCTTTTAGATGCACAAAAACAAAACCAAACAAAACTACCCATCACGCGAAGCTCTGGAGAACTCTAATGAAAATTTCTTTCAATAGAAACATGAAGGGCAATGATTATCTTGCTAAGTAATTGCTGTTTAAAATGTCTTCCAGAGTAGGAAAATTTTTGTCTGAATAGGCCCACATCCTTTACACTTCATTTGGATTTAAAAAAAAAAAAAATCACAACATATAAATGAGTAAAAATGGCTCCTCCAATTCATGTATTTATTTGGAACTGAAAATAGCAGCTTCCATTACAAGGCATCTCTGTGATGCTTTGAACCTACAGAGTCAGACATTTAGTTTTATAATTATCAGTGTTCATCTGCATTTACCTTCGTGTGTTCAAACTTCACTTTTGAGAAAAATAATATAAATCCAAAGAACTGCATAAGTAAGCCATAAAGATTTCTTTATCATCAACAAATACTGTAGATATTACTCTCCAGAATCATAACTTTGCGCTAAGCCTGGAAAACAAATACAAGTGTTGAACAGACTGGATCCTCTAAAGATACAGGCTCTCTCTGTATGTAGGAAACAGTGGGGGCCATGTAATACCCTTCTAGCCAAATCAACCATCTTTAAATTTCCTCCTATTCATAGCCTAAGCCTCCTGGTTATTCTCCAAACTAGAAAAGAAAGGAAAGTCAGATATTCCCTTCTATGGGAAGTTGGAGTGTGATCTTCACCCAAAGTTAGCTGTTGAAAAGAAAGGTTGTCTGCTGTGGCAAGAGAAAGACAACGACCACCACAATTTGCTGCTAAATTCACCCCAACTCGTAGTGACCTCGTGTGTGTCAGCAGAACTGTGCTCTATAAAACAAACAAACAAACAAAAATAAATAAAATAACCCACTGCCATCGAGTCGATTCAGACTCATAGAGACCCCCACTGGGATTCTGAGGTGGTAAATCTTTATGGAAGTAGATTGCCCAGTCTTGCATCCATGGAGAGCCTGGTGGGTATGAACCACCACCCTTCCGGTTAGCAGTCAGGTGCCTTAGGCACCATGTTACCAGAGGTTTTCAATATCTCATTTTTTAAAAAATAGATTATTGGCCTTTCTTCTGGAGGTGACTTTGGGTGGACTCAAACTTCCAACTTTCAGTTAGCAGCTGAATGTGTTACTGTTTACACCACTCAGGGCAGGGTAAATCAAAGGGGTCCACCCAGCTGTGACCAGGGTGAAGTGGCTGGGCCAACAATCTGTCATGTCTAGAGGCCACCTCAGCTTCAGAAAGGACCAAAAAGAAGAGGCAGAGAAGCAGCGCCATGAAGGGACCCAGCACGTGCCTTGGGAACAGAAGCATCTCCAACTGAGGACGGAAAGGCCACTTGCATGGGGCGAGCTTTGAAAAGAGCAGCCAGGTCCCCAGAGAGCACAACAAAGCTTACTTTATTGCGTGTCTTGGAGATAAATACAGGAACTGAGGCAGAGCAAATACAGCTCCTGTGATGAGGTGGCTGAGCGTGCCAGCCTGCTGACAGAGAGAAACATCCCAGTCTCAATAAAATAGCTGTGGAGAGGCTTCTCACACAAGGGTAGTGTAGTTGTAACTTGGAGTTTTCTAAGTTCCTTAGAAAAGTGCAGTGGGGTGGTTTTTGATACTGGCTAGCAGGTTTTTCAGGAGCTCTGGTAGTGCCGTGCCTAAGGCACTTGACTGCTAACCAGAAGGCTGCTGATTCAAACCCACCAGCCACTCCTCGGAAGAAAGGTCGGGCAATCTATTTCCGTAGTGATACCACCTTGGAAACCCAAGGAGGATTCGCTATGAGTCGGATCCAACTCAACAGCAATGAGTTTAGTTTGGTTTTTAGTATGTTTTTCATTCCTTTCTGTGTCCCCTTTCCGCTAACATCAGTATCAGTGAGTACCTTGCTTTCAGGGAGTGTCATTAGAGTGAAATGCAAAGACAAAAATGTAAAGGCCTACACATTCCTTGGGTTTTGAATTTCCAAATGGACTTTGATGTTTTTCGTTGGGAGAATACCTGATTGTTGAGTATCAAAGCCAAAGTGTGTGGCATACACTATAGGCCTGGAAAGGAAGCCTGATGATGTAACTACCTGTCCTCCTGCTCTAGGCTCATAATAATGTCACCTGAGGAAAGCTGGTGAGGCTGTCCAGAGGTGAGGTGGTGGCATGTGGTCCTGTATTTTCCATCCACTGGTGATGTGTGTGGGTGAGTATGAGTGACACACCCCCTTTAAGCTTAGTCATCTAGGAGAAGAGGGTACATATGTCTCACTATCCATCTGGTGCTCAAGGACCTCACAGATATGTAGGTTGAGACAGGTAAGGCTAAAATGGTGGGGAGCGGGCACCTGGTCAGAGAGGGCTTCATGGTGGCCGTCCCTGAATCCCTTCGCCACACAGGAGTGAGGGCAAATAGCTGTCCTGCAGTCCTGGGATGGCTCAGAAGTGAGCTGTGGGAGAGAGCCTTAATGTCTGAACACTATGACCCGAACCACAGCTTTGGAAGACAGTGGGGACTGAGATGGTGAGAATGGAGCTACCTCAGTGGGGCCAGAGAAAGCTGGTGCCAGACATGCCTGGAGGGCTACTACGGAGAGGGGACATGTCTGAGAAGCAGATGCTTCCCTTCAACCTCACTTCTTGACATAAAAGCTCTAGTTCAGAACATATATGTAATAAGAGGAGGAAATTAGCCTCTTCACAATCAAAAGAACTCCATGCTATGCATTCTGAGGTTAAAAAACTCAACCAGCACAGTGATCCTTAATGTTTTACCATCCCTGTCAAATACCATGATGTTTTGATGCTTGCATGTTACCAAACAAATACCATGTTCACCTTCAAATGTAAGTCATTAGTACCTCTCTCAAATAGTCTTTTTTCTTTATTGTACTAAAATGTAGTGTAGTGGATAAGGTACTTGACTGCTAACCAGAAGGCCAGTGGTTCAAACCCACCAGCTGCTCCACAGAAGGAAAACTGGGCAATCTACTTCCATAAAGATTTACAGCCTTGGAAATCCAACGGGGGTCACTATGAGTCGGAAACAACTTAAAGGCAGTGAGTGGTTTGGGTTTTTTTTGTTTTTTTTTTTTTTGGTACTAAAATGTGTATAACAAAACATTGCCATTTCAACCATTTTTCCATGTACACTTCAGTGATATTATGTCCACCACGTTGTGCAAACATATTTGGTCTTCACTCTTTACAGAAACAATGTGGCCTTTAAACAAGGACACTCCATTGCCTCCTTACCCCTTGTCCCTGGTAATCACGAATAAATTTTGCTCTCCATGCATTTGCCTCTTCTGATATTTCATATAAGTAGGATCATACAATATTTATTCTTTTTTTTCTGGCTTATTTCACTCAATGTAGTGTTTTTAAAGTTTATCTATATTGCAGGATGTATTAGATCTTCATTTCTCTATGTTGTTGTTGTTCTTAGGTGCCGTAAGTCGTTTCCAACTCATAGCAACCCCATGCACAGCAGAACGAAACACTGCCCGATCCCGCGCCAGCTCCATGATCCCTGCTATACTTGAGCCCATCATTGCAGCCACC
>NW_006922662.1:306706-308484 GCF_000298275.1 Orycteropus afer afer
CAGCCACTGTGTAAATCCATCTTGTTGAGGGCCTTCCCCTTTTTTGCTGACCCTCCACTTTACCAAGCATGCTATCTTTCTCCAGGGACCAGTGCAGCACAATGTTTGATTTCTTGACTGCTGCTTCCATGGGTGTTGTCTGTGGATTCAAGTATAATGAAATCCCTGACAACTTCAATCTTTTCTCCATTTATTTTGATGTTGCTGATTGGTCCAGTTGTGAGGATTTTTGCTTTCTTTATGTTGAAGTGTAATCCAAACACCATAAAGATGTAGTCTTTGATGTTCATCAGTAAGTACTTCAAATCATCTTCACATTCAGCAAGCAAGGCTGTGTCATCTACACATCGTAGGTTGTTAATGATTCTTGTGCTGTTAATGCAATGAAAAGATGTCCCTGGGAGGTGCAAACAGTTAATGCATTTTGCTGCTAACTGAAAGGTTGGAGGTTTGAGTTCATCAGAAAGGCCGGGCAATCTATAAAATTCTAAAATATCAGCCATTGCCAATCTTACGGAACACAGTCCTAGTCTGACCCACATGGGCTCACCATGAGTTGGAATCAACTACACAGCGATTGTTTGGTTTTGGTTTGTATTTTTTTTCAGTGCCATGAAAACATGATTATACTTGGCTAAATACTGGACAAACAATACTGGTTTGTTTTTTTCCAGATCTTCACACTTGTTTTCTTGAATACCTCAAGTGTTGGTTGTTTATCCAGCCTTCCTTGGTCATTTTCAGTAATGACATGTGTGCATTTTGATGTGCAAGCCTGTTGTTCACTTTTATTGTTTTCTGTTTTCAAAAATGTAGGAGTCCGATTCTCTGAAGATTTTCTATTTCTTTTCTCTTTTTGGCTTTTTTCTTTTCTGAGCTCCACTGTCATACTTTCTATTTTTATCAACATCTTGACTTGTCCTCATGTTTCTAATGATCTAAAAAGACTAAATTTAATTGTCTATGAAGTGCATGGAATGTTTTATAGATATATAAAGATGTAAATCACCATAAATATAAAAATGAAACTACTAAAATGCACCATAACCTCTGAAGAAGTGATTTTTCTCTAAAATATTCAAAATGATTTATTAAAATTAAAAGGCAAATTTAAAATAATGATAGTTGTTATGTGCTGTCAAGTTGATTTTTGATTGATAGAAACCCCATGTGAGAGAATAGAACTTCCCCATGCAGTTTGCTAAGCTGTCATCTTTATAAAGTGATTACAAAAATGGATGCAATGCTACATCGACAGGGAACTGCCAGAAATTCAAGCCAGATTCAGAGGAAGATGGGGAATGAGGGGTATCATTGTTGATGTCAGATGGATCTTGGCTAATGCAGAAAATACCAGAAAGATATTTACCTGTGTTTTATTGAATTGTCAAAGACATTCAGTTGTGTGTATCACAACAGCATTGCAAAGAAGAAAAATTCCAGAACACTTAATTGAGCTCATGAGGAACCTGTACATAGACCAAGAGGTAGTCATTTGAATAGAACAAGGAAATATAGCATGGTTTGAAATCAGGAAAGGTATGCATCAAGGTTATTTCCTTTCACCATACTTAATTCAATCTGTATCCTGAGCACATAATCCAAGAAGCTGGACTATATGAAGAACAATGCAGCATCAAGATTGGAGGAAGGTTCATTAACAGCCCATGACATGCAGATGACACCACTTTGCTTGATGGAAGTGAAGAGTACTTGAAGCACTTACTAATAAAGGTTAAAGACTGCAGCCTTCAGTATAGATTACACTTCAACATAAA
>NW_006922662.1:309117-317928 GCF_000298275.1 Orycteropus afer afer
AGTGATACTGCCTCGGAAACCCAAGGAGGGGTCGCTATGAGTCTGACTAGACGGCACGTAACAACAACAACAGTGCTGCCATAATAGACATACCACAAATGGGAGGTTATTCTCCTACAGTTTAGGAGGCTAGAAGTCCGAGTTCAAAGTGCCAGCTCTATGGGCTGGGTGAAGGCCCCTCGACTCTGGACTTCAGCTCTGCCTCTTGCTTCTGGCCCACCAGAGCTGAAGCCATCTCTTAACTCATGCAGCTGCCGGCTGCTGAGGCTGACAACCCCAAGGTCAACAAGTAAAATGGCACAGTCCCAAGATATCAAGCAACACAGCAGGCCACTGGTCCAAACCCAGCAACACATTCAAGATCATCAGACAACATGGCAGGCTGCTGAATGAAGACTCAACTACATGGAGGGCCCAAGGGTGTCAAAAAAAGCTCTAGAGAACTTTCTCAAGTCTTCTCCTTATATCCTGGAATCAGACCACATCCCTAAGGCAGCTACTCAACTGCTCACAACAGATTCCACCATGGAGTTGATCACCTGTCTCAACATCCAGCCACTCAGCCACACAAAACCAGGCACAGCCAAGTTGACACATAACCTTAACCACTACAGCCCTCAACTAGATGGATTGACACAGTGGCTGCAACAATGAGTTCAGACATAGAAATGATTATGAGGATGGTGCAGGACCGTGCAGCATTTTATTCAGTTGTATATGGGGTCACTATGAGTCAGACCCTAACAATGATCTTTGTGGGAGCAGATCACCAGATCTTTCTCCCATGGGGCTGCTTGGTGGGTTCAAACTCCTAACCTTTCAGTTAGCAGTGAGGTGCTTAACCAGGGCAAATAACAGTTAGTGAACACCAAAAGGTAAGTCCAAATTATTTAAATAAAGATGAAATTTGTTAGTATTTGAAACTCAGCCCCACCTGTTAGCTCACATGGGTACAGCTGCAGGTCCTGCTCAAATCAAAATAGGGAGAGTCTCAGATTCTGAGGACAGCCAAGTCTGTCATCAGAATTTCTGCCAAAACCAACAGGGAAAAGCTCTCTTTCACTTGAAGGCAAGAATGAGAAGTGGCCAGCAGAGGGAGCCAGCAGCCTTCTGTTGGCGGCTGTAGCGTGGCTCCTAAGGTGTAACTCAGAGGAGGGTTTGTCTTTTCCAAGTGGAAGTTGGAGCCCACAGAAATACACGTTTATTCATGTAGTGCCTCTGAAGGGACCAGAAACAGGGCCCAAAGGACCGCACTGTTTTTCTTCCAAATTCATCACCAATGTTGCTCTCATGTATAAATTCATCTTTTCACAATAGCTGGAGGCCCTGGGTGATACAAATGTTTAACGCATTTGACTACTAACAGAAAGGTTGGAAGTTCCATCCACCCATAGGGACCTTGAAAGAAAAGCCCAGTGATCCACTTCTGAAATGAATCAGCCACCGACAACCCTATGGAGTTGTCCTGTGACACACACGAGGTCACCATGAGTCGGATATCAACCAGACAGCGCCAGGGCGTAGGGTGGTGGTATATTCCTAACAAGCAGATGGAAATAGATTTTGCCCATTGAAATTTGGTTTCTCCAGAGACTTACAGTGTAACATCAGAGGGGCTTTGCCTTCAGTTCTGATCCTTTTGCAGGACACAATCCCTCTCTCCACCGGAACTTGAATGTTTGCCTCTTTCTTCTGCCTCTCTCTGTATGGTTAACCTCTGTTTCCAAAACACCTGAGTGAGTCCTCTATAAGAAGCACCTTCTGATAATGCAGCTAATCAGCTCCCTAGTCTTCCATCTGATTGTACCGATTTCTAAAAAGGTTTTCTTGAAGTGAGCACGTGATCCCTGGTGACACAAATGTCTGAGTGTTTGGCTGTTCACCAGGAGCTGGCAGTTCAGATCTCCCCAAAAGTGCCTCTGAGGAAAGTCCCTGTGACCTGCCTCTGAAAGCTACCACCTTGAAAACTCTCTGGAGAGTAGCTGTCTTCTGCACATGTGAGGTTGCCACGTTGCCTCCACAGCAACTGGTTTAAAGTAAGCAACCTGCATTTTGTGCTTTGGTGGTACCATTTCCAAAGAGGGGCTGAACCAAATCAGGGTGGTGAGCCAAAACCTGGGGTGAAAACCCTCTTGAGAAAACTGTGAAGAAGAAAGGGTCTTTGTTTTTGTGACAGAAGCAAAAGTGGCCCCCAACACTCCCCAGTTCCACCTCCAAGCCTGTGGGGCAACTAGGCCAGGCTTTCTGTGCTCCCTTCCTTCAGCTGAGGAGCCAGAACCCTTTGCAGCTCCAGCTCCTGGCTCCACGGATTTCTTGGGGGCAGTGCCAGGAGTTTCTTGAGACCATCACTGATGGTTCTTCCACCATGAACATTCACAAGTGCTCCCACTTTCACACTCCAGGACAACTCCTTCCCCTCCGCTTCCCTGTTCTTCCCCGGGGTTCTCTGGTTGTACCTCAAGGGTCTGTTTCCTGCTCACTTACCCTCTCTACAACATCACATTTTGAATGGATAAGGAATACCCTAAAACATCACATGTGAACATGTGAAAAAGTCTGAGTTGCCTTTGAGGCAACTCCAATTCATGGTGTGTCAGAGCAGAGTTATACTTTGAAGGATTTTTAATGGCTAATGTTTTACAAGTAGATTGCCAGGCCTTTCTTCTGAGTTACCTCTGGGTGGACTCAAACCTCTAACCTTTCAGTTAGTGCATGACTATGGGAACCATTTGCACCACCAAAGGGCTCCTCATATGCAAGTGTTGTTGTTGTTGTTGTTATGTGCAGTCGAGTCAGACCGGATCATAGCAACCCCTCCTTGGGTTTTTAAGGCAGTATCATTACGGACATAGATTGCCCAACCTTCCTTCCAAGGAGTGGCTGGTGGGTTTGAACTGCCAGACTTCTGGTTAGCAGTCAAGTGCCTTAGGCACTACGCTACCAGAGCTCGCCTCATATGCAATAGGACACCAAAAATCTTCTGTAATCGTAGGCTGCCTCATGAGGGATATTGGATCCAGACCTGGTGAGGTGATTAACAGTGCTGGAATATTATGTCCATTTCTGCCTATGTCCTTCGAAAGGAACCAATAACCAGGATGGTGAAGAGACTGAAGCCATGCAGGCAAATGTCAATGAGGAGCCCAAGGTGGTTCAAACAACTTTGGAAGGTGGAGAGGATAAAGCAGGCGTCTCTAAACAGTTGAAAGGCTGCCTCAAGAAAGAGGGGTGAAGCTTTTCTTTGGGGTTGCTGAGGACACAAGGCACAGGTCGAGGCCATTGGAACCAATAGACCTGTGCTCAAACCCACCTGCATTACTCCTTAACCCTTCTGAGCCTCAGCTTCCTCACCTGTAAAAGAGGGGTGCTCACAGAGTCATCCCCAGGATAGAACATGAACACCATGTGCACAACTAGCAAAGTGCTAGACTAGACACATTGTAAGTGCTTAACAAGTTGTACCTCTTGTTACTATTAGGCAGAAATTAGAGGGAGGCAGGTCCATCTGCGATTTTTGCCGGTTACAAACATCCAGGTGGTCATAACACTGGAATGTAAAGCTCTTGTCTATTTTGCAGCCCTGGCTAGACTGCCTGCAAGGATTTCCCTTCACCTGCAGGGAGGGCTGAGAGAGTAGGCTCTTTCTTCCTTTTAGGAAAGGAGAACTGTGCTTGGCCCCTATCTGGTTAACCTTTGTGAACTTCTCACCACCACTCTGCAGAACACCCAACGAAAGGGGAGAGAGAGAGAGAAGCTTTTGGGCATGGGGAGGTTGTCTCTGACTCTCATTAAGTGAACTTCAGCTTCTGGATGTTATAAAAACTGTGAGGTCAGAGACAGGCTGAGTGAGGCTGGGACCTTGGGACGGCCATCGAATATCAGATGGGAGGCTTGAGGGGAACAGGGCATGTCCTTTCCTCCTCTGACCAGTGTCTTCCTCATAGAGCCTCAGTGATGTGGGGATATGTTCACTGCAGGCCTTGGATTGTGTTGTGCCTTTTCTCCACAACTGAGGGCTTGAGTTGATGCCAATGGTGTCATTAGGGGTATACATGGGGGCGTGGACCGCACCCGGTGACATTGTCAGAGAGGACGACACCAAATGATGTCTATAAAATTTTTGTGCAGTGTTTCAGTAGAAACCTATTACTTTTTATAAAAATATCCCTGTAGTTAGTCGTAACAACAAAAATATTTTTTCATAAGTCCAGCTTATATGTATCAATTTACCTACAAGGCTGAAACTGTGCTAATTTATTTTTTGACCCTTCTTACGAACTCTGGTCAGAGCTGTCATCATTACCCCGTGTCAACAATGCACACACACTGTTGTTTTTGTTGCTGCTGGTGTTTTTCTAGTCGCTGATTTTGTCAAATTTTCCAGCATTTTAGCTACCATATTGTGGGTAAGTAGCATTTGTGAAACTATAGCAATAACATTTTGAGAATGAAGTAGTAATTAAAGGAAAAGAAGGAGAAAAATTTAAAAAGGCTTCCATTGGTTACAATAATGTTGTAACTAATAATGTTGTAAATCAATGTAGAAGGATTTTATAGGACAATTTTGTTGTTAGTATTCATGCAATCTAAGAAGTATTACATATAAGCAATTTACAATTATATTTATCACATATTATTCTATGATTAAAATTGAGGATTCTGTATGGTCTAGTATGAGAGGAGGTCCATGGGAGGGTGACCCCATGAGTCACTGCACTGGTTGACATTAACTCTAGTGACACCACTGTTTGATGCCCCTTTCTGCTGCTGCTCAAGGTCAGTTCTCTGGCAAGTCAAGGACTTGGGCCTGGCTTACAGACATGTGTCATGAGTGTATGGCTAACGAAGATGTTTAGGGGATTAAGCTGATAGACCTCCCACACAAAGCTCACAACCAGTCTCAAGGCACAGAAGGCAGAGCAACCAGGCTCCCTCCCAGTACCTCTGTGTGACAGGCAGAGGGTGTCACAGTCCCAGCAAAGCCAAATTCTGGTACAGCGCTTCTCGGGCAACAGGCTGTCACTTGGCGGAAGGCTCCTCATGCTGTGGAGGAGGAAGCTAGGGAACATTCCCTTGCAGCGTTGCCTGCTGACTGGCGCCTCACAGCGCAGACATGCTGCCTGCCGGCTGGGCTCCCCACGCCCCTTTCCACCTGCTGTACCAGCCACCTCCGGACTGCTCTTCTTATGCTTGTCCTTCTGCTGACCCTTACGTGGTCTTCTGGGGGCATAACCAAAAACCAAAACCCAAACTCTCTGCCATTGAGTCGGTTCCAACTCATAGCAACCCCTCCTTGGGTTTCCAAGGTGGTGTGTCTAAGGAAGTAGATTGCCCAGTCTTCCTTCCGAGGAGTGGCCAAAATGTATGGCAAAGCTCAAGTTCTTAGGAACGAGGTGAGGGTTTTCAAGGCTCATCCATGTTGTATTTTGCAAGATCTTGACCCTTAGTCTTGGCTGGGCCAGGTCAGCTTGGAGGCCTCGCAGCATCAGCTTTCATGGTCAGGGCTGGGTCCTTCTCAGGAATCTGTAACCATCACCCAACTTTGCCGTGAGGTATCTGGGTGTCTTCCTGGGAAGGGGGGTGAGGTGAAGGCTGGGATTCTGTCCTTCTGCCAGTCTCTTCGGAGCAAGCTGGAGAAATAAATGGAGGGAAGCGCTGAATTATCTGATGAATACCTGATACATGGCTGGGGATTGGGGGGTGTCAAGCAGTGATGCCTTGTGATGTAGCAGAAGAGGTGAGGAGTGTGACCAGGTAGGTAATGAGATCATTCTTCTCAAGTGACATTAGTATTTGTGTTTTCTATGGCTCCAGATGAAACTTCCGGTATTCTAATCCTGACAACGGATTTAAGAATCTGTGGAAAGAGAATGAGACTGATGAATGAGCAGAGGAAAGATGGCACAAATTCCTTGACATGTCTCTCCTTGAGAAGTGAGGTCTATTTCCCTTCCTCTTGACTCTGGGCTGGACAAATTTGGAGAAGTGACAGTATACCACTTCTGGACTCAGCTTTTAAGAAACCTGGCAGCTTCTGCTTTAGTCCCTTGAAGCCCTGGGCACCATGTTAGAAGTCTCAGAAAGACCACGTGATGCTTCTCTGAGACTCTGTGAAGAAGAAGGGGGCCCTGCTGAGCCCAGCCTTCTGGTTGTCCCCATCAAGATGCCAGCAATGTGAGTGAAGCCATCTTGCACACTACAAACCTGCCCAGCTACCAACTGTGACCTCTGGCAATGCTACATGGAACAGAAGAATTACCCAGCGGAGCCCTGCCCAAATTTTTGACCCATGAAATTGCATATAATCAAATGGTTGTTGTTTGAAGCCACTAAATATAAGGGAGTTTGTTAAGCAACCCTAGATACCAAGGACACTGGCTAATGGAAGAGGTTCTGGCAAGGAGCACCAACTCCCAGGAGCCCATCTGTGGAGCCTTGGCAGACCGGGGTGGGGGGGATGGTGGCATTTGGGCTTTGGCTGGGCTTTACGCTTGGGAACGGGCTTGTTATTTTTTTTCCCTCTCAGTCTGTTGCTGTAGCCAGCAGACTGCACGCACCTTGGGCAGGGGTTTCCCTGACTATTCTCTCCAAGGAGCACATCTACCTCAGGGAAACGCTCACCTCATATGCCTATCTTTTATTTGTGGAGCAGTGATTTTGACTGGTTTGCACTAAGCACCTGCTTCAGGGATAGGGTGGGAATTATCAGCCACTGAGGAAAGGGCTGTTCAGAAGGTAACACTGCCTTTCTCTCTCTCACAGACAAGCCTGTTTTCCATCCACTGGGGTAGGCATCCAGGTATCTCAAGCCAGACAACACTTTCACCAACACACCTTGCCTTCACATGCTACTCCCCAGCTCAGAAGGGCTTTTGACAGTGGAGGACAGAGTTTCTCAAAGGAATCACCTATGTCATAATCACTTGGGGTGCTTATTAAACTGAAGGTTCCATGGCTCCACTGCAGATATTAGTACAAAATCTCTGGGCCTGGAGCCCAAGAATTAGAATTGAAACAACTTTTCCAAGTGATGCTAATGTATTCTTATGTCTGAGAACTACTGGCATGGGCCTGTAGAGGCCTCTTTTACTTCGGATTTGGCCCAGAATTGAACAGAGATGTTTTCGTTAGTCAAAATCCATAAGCAGAACATCTATATTTTATAAAAGAGACAGTTAAAGTACTTTAAAACTTCCTTTACTCTAAGGGTTCCCCAACCCATGGCCATCAAGTTGATTCTGACTCATCATGACCCTATAGGACAGACTGGAACTGCCCCAAAAGGTTTCCAAGGCTGTAAATCTATACAGAAGCACATTGCCTCAACTTTCTCCTGAGGAACAGATTGCTGTTGTTGCTGTTGTTTTGCCGTTGAGTTGGCCCCAACTCATAGCGACCCCTCCTTGGGTGTCCGAGGCAGTATCACTACGGAAGTAGGATTGCCCAACCTTCCTTCCGAGGAGTGGCTGGTGGGTTTGAACTGCCAGCCTTCTGGTGAGCAGTCAAGTGAAGAACAGATGGTGGCTTCAAACTACCAACCTTAAGGGGTCCCCAGGAGAAGTAATTTCTCCCTAGCCCTCTGGCCTTGAGGCACACTTTTAGTTAGTTGTCTTCCTTATTTCCCCATCTATTTACCACCAACTGCCCATAATGCTTATCACGCAGGTCCCGTGGACAAGGTCCATGTCCCTAGGCCACCCAGCCTTGCCTGCACTGCTGCTGCTGCTTTATTTATTATTTTTTTTCTGTCCTCCTATGGGAATTTTAGTTGCAGTCTATGGTAAACCTTGTCTTTTTAAAATTTAATTAATTTTTTGACATTTAATTGAGATATAATTCATCTACCTTATGATTCAGTGGCTTTTAGGATATTTATAGAACTGAATGAACAGTGATCACTGCAATCAGTTTTAGAGCATTTTCACCCCCTTCCCCCAAAAAAGCCATATCCATCACTAGCAGCCACTTCCTACTCCCCACCCATCCTCTCCTCCCTCCACAGCTCCTGGCAACCACTAATGTATTTTCTATCTCTATGGATTTGCCTATGCACCACCAATGAGTCAGATCCGACTCATAGTGACCCCTCCTTGGGTTTCTGAGGCGGTATCACTACGGAAGTAGATTGCCCCATCTTCTTCCCGAGGAGTGGCTGATGGGTTTGAACCACTAGCCTTCTGGTTAGCAGTCAAATGCCTTAGGCACTATGCCACCAGAGCTCTGAGACTTGCCCTTGAGTGAAGAGTAGCTAAAGCAAATGGAAGAAATGACAAGATAAAAGAGCTGAACAAAAGATTTTTCAAAGAGTACTTCAAGCAGACACAGCCAATTAGTATAATGAAATGTGCAAAGACCTGGAGTTAGAAAACCATAAGGGAAGAACACACTCAGCATTTCTCAAGCTGAAAGAATTGAGGAAAAAAATTAAGCCTCGAGTTGCAATACTGAAAGATTCTATGGGCAAAATATTGAATGATGCAGGAAGCATCAAAAGAAAATGGAAGGAATACAGAGTCACTGCACCAAAAAGAACTAGTTGATGTTCATCCATTTCAGGATGTGGCATATGTTCAAGAACCAATGGTATTGAAAGAAGAGGTCGAAGCTGCACTGAGGAAATTGGTGAAGAACAAGGCTCCAGGAATTGATGGAATATCCATTGAAATGTTTCAACATACAGATGCCCCACTGGACGCACTCCCTTGGTTATGCCAAGAGATTTGGAAGATAGCTATCTGGCCAACTGACTGGAAAAGATCCATATTTGTACCCATTCCAAAGAAAGGTGATCCCACACATTGTGGAAATTAT
>NW_006922662.1:319353-321126 GCF_000298275.1 Orycteropus afer afer
GTGGATTGACATGGTGGCTGCGGCAATGGGCTCAAGTGTAGCAAGAATCATGGAGCTGGCTCAGGACCGACACAGTAGGGGCTCAGAGATGACATGTTGGCACTTAACAACAAAAACAACAATGGATTTGCCTATTCTGAACATGGAATCATGCAATAGTGGCCTTTTGTGTCTGGCTTCTTTCGTTTAGCATGTTTCCAAGGTTCATGTTTATTAGTCCTTCATTCCTTTTTATTGCTGAGTAATATTCCATTGCATGGATATACAGATAGTCCCCAACTTATGATGCATTTGAGTTATGAGTAAGCACACTTACACCCCTCCATGTTTCTGGAACATTGCATCTTTCTGGGAGGAAGCTGTCGGTCATTTGTATATCTTCTTTGGAGAAACATCTACTTATATCTTTTGCCCATTTTAAAATTGGGCTGTGCATGCAGGGGATATAGAAAAAATTATTGAGTTAGATGTACACGCTTCAAGCATTGATCAGAATAATATGATGGAAGAGATTGGTGGGAAAATTGTCCAAATGACAAGAATGCTGAATTTAGAACTTGATATCAACAAAAATGTCACTTTGAAGATTAAGTTGTGCCTGACCCAAACCATGGTATTTTCAATACCCTCATATGCTTGTGAAAACTGGACAATGAACAAGGGAGATCGGAGAAGAATGGATGCATTTGAATTATGGTGTTGGAGAAGAGTACTGAAAATACCACGGACTGCCAGGAGAACAAACAAATCTGTTTTGGAAGTACAGCTGGAATGCTCCTTAGAAGTGAGAATGGCCAGATCATCTCACATACTTCAGTCATGTTGTCAGAAAGGACCAGTCCCTGGAGAAGGATATCATGCTTGGAAAAGGAGAGGGTCAGGGAAAAAGGGAGGACCCCCAATGTGATAGATTGATACAGTGGCTACAACAGTGGGCTCAAGCACAGCGAGGACTGTGAGGATGGTGCAGGACCAGGCAGGGTTTCGTTCTGTTGTACATGGGGTCACTGTGAGTCAGAGCCCACTCAACGGCACCTAACAACAATCCAATGTGGAACAGTGTATAGATCATGAAGAAGAGGAATTGACTGATCAAGACTCAATGGATTTTGAAGAGGAAAGAAATGCTGAAGAAAGAAATAATAAAGAAGAGGAAGGAGATAAGTTATGTCTTAAAATACACATATTTTAGAGGGTACACAAAGAGATAAAAGACTAAATATCATGTTCAACAAATAGAGTTCTATAATAATGTAATGATGTATGCCTTATGAGTAAAAGCTTTAAACAAATTTACAGTGAAAGGATTGTTATTGTTGTTATGTGCTGTCGAGTCAAATCCGACTCATAGCGACCCCTCCTTGGGTTTCTGAGGCGGTATCACTACAGAAGTAGATTGCCCAACCTTCCTTTCAAGGAGTGGCTGGTGGGTTTGAACTGGCAGCCTTCTGGTTAGCAATCAAGTGCCTTAGGCACTACGCTACCAGAACTCCTAGTGAAAGGATTAGCTAGAGTTTTTTTCTGAACTAAATCAGGCACTTCAGTTGCTTGAAAACGTGGACTTAAATACTGATTTTTTTGCTAAAGTCAATAGACTGTTTTAGGAAGCAGTGAAATGTTACCATGAAATATATGAAAAAAAGAAAAGGACCATACAGACAACTGTCACTAATTTTCGCACTAGAAACACCATCCCCATTCTCAGGGATAATTCAGATGATCTAGAATGTAACAAGTGCAGTTATTACTTCAACTGACAAAATGCCAAAATTG
>NW_006922663.1:0-941 GCF_000298275.1 Orycteropus afer afer
ATTGCCCAAACTTCCTTCTAAGGAGTGGCTGGTGGGTTTGAACTGCCAGCCTTCTGGTTAGCAGTCAAGTGCCTTAGGCACTATGCTACCAGAGCACTGGGCAAGTTGGCTGCAAATGACCTCTTTCAAGTGCTGAGGAGCAAAGATGTCTCCTTGAGGACTAAGGTGTGCCTGACACAGCCATCGTATTTTCAATCTCCTCATATGAATGTGAGAGCTGGACAATGAATAAAAAAGACAGAAGAAGAATTGATGCTTTTGAGATGTGGTGCTGGAGAAGAATGCTGAAAGTACCATGGACTACTAAAAGAACTAACAAATCTGTCCTGGAGGAAGTGCAGCTGGAATGCTCCTTAGAAGCGAGAATGGCCAGACTTCGTGTCACATACCTTGGTCATGTTGTTAGAAGGGACCATTCCCTGGAGAAAGATGTCATGCTTGGTAAGGTGGAAGGTCAACGAAAGAGGGGAAGGCCCTCAATGAGATGGATTGACATGGTGGCTGCTGAGATGGGCTCAAGTATAGCAGGGATCACAGAGCTGACATGGGACTGGGTGGTGTTTCGTTCTGCTGTGCATAGGGTCACTATGAGTCAGAGATGACTTGATGGCACCTAACAACAACAGCAACAATAACAAAGTGTAAGAGAATAAATCCCTGTTTGTTAAAGCTATCCATTTGTGGTATTTCTATTACAGAAGCACTAGAGTACCAAGACACCATACAAAAACAACAAATAGAAACCCAGAAATAATACAATAATTTTAGAAATAGATAATGCATTGGAAAAACAAAGGAGTAGAATTGAATCATTGGAAGACGGAATTAACAAAATTGAAGATATATCTCCTAATATTAATAAGTTAGAGGAACAATCATAAAAAGAAAAACAATAATGAAGAAAGCTTAAGTATTACGTGAGGCACCATCAAGAAGAATAA
>NW_006922663.1:1042-2421 GCF_000298275.1 Orycteropus afer afer
TATATATAGTCAAATTTCACAAAGAAAAGATGGAAATAACATGAATAAGAAATAAAATAAGTGATGTCACAACAGAACCAACTGAAATAAAAAAGAATCATAGCATAATACTATGAAGAACTATACTGCAACAAATTTGAAAACCTAGAAGAAATGGACAAATTTCTAGCAACCCACTAATTTACCCATTCCAATATAATCTAAGGTTAAAAAAATGTGAAGAAACCCATCACAAAAGAAGAGATTGAACAAGTGATGAATAAAACTCCCTTTACCCTCCTCAGAATAAGTCTTGGCCCAGACTGCTTCACTGGTGAATTCTACCAAGCATTCACAGAAAAGCCCACATCAATTCTACTCAAACTATTCCAGGACACAGAACAGGATAAAATAATCCTGAACTCATTCTATTTAGCAAGCATAACCCTGATATCAAAGTCAAACAAAGACACCACTACAAAATAAAATTAAATATCAATACCCCTCATGACCATGTTGTTGTTGTTGTTATTTGCCATTGAGTCGGCCCCGACTCATAGCGACACCTCCTTGGGTTTCCGAGGCAGTATTTCTATGGAAGTAGGATTGCCCAATCTTCCTTCCGAGGAGTGGCTGGTGGGTTTGAACCACGAGCCTCCTGGTTAGCAGTCAAGTGCCTTAAGCACTATGCTACCAGAGCATAGATACAAAAATTTTGAACAAAATCCTAACCAAGAATCCAACAACATATCAAAACATAATACATCATGAACAAGAGGGATTCATACCAGTCATGGAAGTATAATTTAATCTACTTGAATAGAAAAACATCAATGTAATATATCACATAAATAAAATAAAGGAAAGGAACTGCATTATCATATCAATAGATGAAGAAAAGGCATTTGACGAAATCCAACACCCATCCCTGATTAAAAAATTCTCAACAAAATAGGAATAGAAGATAAATTCCTAAACATAATAAAGGACATATACACTAAAATAGCAGCCAGGATTATTCTCAATAGAGAGAAACCAAAAACATTCCCCTTGCAAACAGAAACCAGACAAAGATGCCCTGTGTCACCATTCCTATTCAATATTGTATTAGAAGTCTTACTTAGAGCAATAAGGCAAAAAGGAAAATAAGAGACATGCAAACTGGTAAAAAAGAAGTAAAGCTATTTGCAGATGATATGGTCATGTACATAGAAAATCATAGAGACTCAACAAGAAAACTATTGGAACTAATAAGTTTCAGCATAGTGGTAGGGTAGAAGATCAATGTTCTGGTTACCTAGTGCTGCTCTGACAAGAATATACCACAAATGGGATGGCTTTAACAAACAGGAGTTTATTCTTACAATTTGGAGGCTATAAGTCCAAGTTCAAAGTGCCAG
>NW_006922663.1:3081-4077 GCF_000298275.1 Orycteropus afer afer
ATGGAGTTGATTGCCAGTCTCATCATGGGGAATAACTACCACCAGCTTCCCAGCCACTCAACCAGGCCCAGCCAAGTTGACACAAAAACATAACCACCACAATCAATATATAATAATCAGTCAGTTTCCTCTATGGTAACTAAGAAAATTCTGAAAAGGAAATCAGAAAAACAATACCATCTACAATATAAAAACCCAAAGCCAAACTCACTGCCATCAAGTTGATTTCTTTAATTTTTTTTCACTTTATTTATTTATTCATTTATATTGTGATTTGGGTGAAAGTTTGCAGAGCAAGTTCATTTTCCATACAGCATTTCATACACATTTTATTTCATGACACTGACTGCAGTTCCCCACAAGGTAACAGAATAGCTCTTTTCCCACTTCCTCCCTGTGGTTACCTCTTCCCTATGTCCTCCCCTCCCATGCATTCCTGCCCCTCGATCTATCTCCCTGTGCAAACACTGTCATTCTCTTTTCCCACGATTGATTGCTCCTACAAGTGTATCTACCTGATGTAAATGTTCAGCTCATATGCCTGTCTATTGTTTGGCTGGAAGCCACAGGAGTGAGTTCAGTTCCAGGCTTGAAGGGTTACTAGGAGACATAGTCTCAGGGTCTCACCAGGCTCTATCAGACCAATTAACCTGGTCTTTTTAAAAATGATTTTGAGTTTTGTTCCACAGTGTTCTCCCACTGTATTCAGGCTCTCCTGCACTGATCCCTTTCTAGTGGTTGACAGTGGTAGCCAGGCAACATCTAGTCTGATATCATGGTCATATAGTCTGAGGATCACATGGTCTACTAGTCCCTTGGACTGATTATTTCCATGTGTCCTTTGTTTTCTTCATTCTTCTTTGCTCTGGATGAGGAGAGACCCATTGTTGCATCTACATGGCCACTTGCAAGCTTTTAAGACTCCATTACCCAAGCTTCTAGTCACTGTTTCAGGAGTTAGTAGCATTCTATCTTCCTTATTCCCAGGAATGGTGT
>NW_006922663.1:4177-5271 GCF_000298275.1 Orycteropus afer afer
GCCTCTAGATTGCCACTTGTAAGCTAAGACCCCAGTTGGTACTCATCAAAGAAGGATATAGAGCAATGTTTTTGTGTCATATATTATGCCAATTGAACTTGATGTCCCCTGTGACCATAGTCACGAACCCACGGGTCCAACTACTTGCTCCCTCAGGGTAGCTGGCTGTGGCCAAGAAGCCACCACAGCCTCACCCCTTGTCAGCTGTACTATACACCCATATATTCTTACAGAACATACAAATATGCATGTAGTAATATCATCTGCCAAACCTATACATGGTCATGGGCACACTCTTTGCTGCCTAGACTCGTAGCTACCCACATTGGATTTCCAAGGCTGTAAATCTCTACAGAAGCAGACTGCCTCATTGTTCTTCCATGGAGCAGCTAGTGGATTCCAACCACATTTTGGTAGCATACAAAGGCCTTAACTATTACACCACCAGAGCTCCTTTACATCACCAGAGCTCAGCCTCACAAAAAGATGGGGTCCTTTGGAATAAATCTAAACATTGTTACAAAAGACTTATACAAGGAAAACTACAAAACACTACTACAAGAAAGCAAAAGAGACCTACATAAATGGAAGAATATACCATATTTATGGACAGGAAGTTTAACATTGTGAAAATGCCAATACCACCCAAAGCAATAGGCAATCCTGATCCAGATTCCTTCAACATTCTTTAAAGTGATGGAAAACTAACCACCAACTTTATATGGAAATGACAGAAATTCTGAGAAAGAAAAGCACTACTCAATAAAAAGAATAAAATAGGAAACCTCACTCTTTCTCACAACCTACTATACGGGTGAGGTAGTCAAAACAACCTAGTATTGTTACAACAGCAAACACATAAACCAATGAAACAGAATTGAGAACCCAGAAGAAAATTCATCTATCTATGGACATATGCTTTTGACAAAGGGCCAAAACCCATTAAATAGGTGAAGAGATAGTCTTGTTAACAAATTATGCTGGTAAAACTGGATACCCATTTCCAGAAAAATGAAATAGGATCCATGTTCTGGTTACCTAGTGCCACTCTGACAAGAAACATACCACAAATGGGATGGCCTTAACAAAGAGAA
>NW_006922663.1:6307-6935 GCF_000298275.1 Orycteropus afer afer
CTTCTGAGGAGTGGCTGGTGGGTTTGAACCACCGGCCTTCTGGTTAGCAGTCAAGTGCCTTAGGCACTATGCTACCAGAGTTCCTCATTAACCATTACAGAGATGCAAATCAAAATAGCAATGGGATATCTCACCCTAGTGTTAATAGCAAAGTTAAAAAAAAAAAAAAAGAAAGAACGAAAAGGACAAATACTGGTGAGGGTGTGGAGAGACTGGCAGCCTCATACACTACTGGTGGAATTCTGAAATGGTACTACCACTGTGGAGCACAGTATGGAATTTTAAGAAGTTGGAAATAGAAATACCATATGATCTAGCAATACCACTACTAGAAACATATCCTACAGACAAAAAAAAAAAAAAATCTTGATATGAATAGATATATGCCCATATTCATCACAGCATTATTCACAACAGAATAATGATGGAAACTATCTTAACGCCCATCAACTGATAAATGGATAAACAAACTATGATACATACACACAATGGAATACTATGCAATGTAATAGAATAATGATGAATCTGTGAAACAGCATATACCATGGATGAACCTAGAGGTTGTTATACTGAGTGAAGTTAGACAATCATAAAAGAACACATATTGCATGAGATTTTTATAATAAAA
>NW_006922663.1:7478-8892 GCF_000298275.1 Orycteropus afer afer
GTGTCTTAGGCTAGGTTCTCTAGTGAACCAAACCTAGAGAAGTGCACGTAGAAGTTCTCTAGAGAAGTGCACATATGCATATAGAGAGATAGAGAAAAATTTATCTCAGAGAATGTTTCACAAAGCTGTAGAGGCTGGGAAGTCCCAAGTTTGTGGTTCAAACGTCAAGCTGGAGGCTTTTCCTGACTCATGCATCTGCAAGGGATGACAAACCCAAGACTGGCAGACAGTATAGCAGGCTGCTGCCTTCAATGGATGATGAATCCAAGATTGTCAGGTAAAATGGTTGATTATTGGCTCACAGGCTGTGAAGATAACAGTTCCAAGATGGGCAGGCAATATGACAGGCCACTGGTTCAGCTCTAAAAACCAGATGATGATGATAAGCTAAATGCAGGATCCAGATCCAACAGAATGTCTGAGAGGATGTCCATATATATATTGGAAGCAGGCCACACCCCTAAGGAAACTCCCATTCAACTGATTGGCTGGACATAGCATTATCTCACCATGGAGGTAACTAGCTTACATCAGATTTCTTCATAGGAATGACCACACCACACCTGCTTAAACCATTCAGAATCATGGTTCAACCAAGTTGACACACAGCCTTAACTATCAAAATATGTTTGACAGAAGATGTTTCTACATATTTACATATGCTACAAATATATCAATGAATACAGTAGAGTGTGTTGTTGTTGTTGTTAGGTGCCATCAATTTGATTCTGACTCATAGCTACCCTATGTATAACAGAATGAAACAATGCCCAGTCCTGTGCCATCCTCACAATCCTTGCTGTGCTTGAGCCCATTGTTGAAGTAACTGTGTCAATTCATCTCCTTTTTTGCTGACCCTCTACTTTACCAACCATGTTATCCTTCTCCAAGGAGTATTCCCTTCTGACAATATGACCAAAGTAGGTGAGACTAATTCTATCCATTCTCCCTTCTAAGAAGCATTCCAGCTGCACTTCTTCCAGGACGTATTTATTCATTCTCCTGGCAGTCCATGGTACTTTCAGTATTCTTTGCCAACAATACATTTCAAAGGCATCAACTCTTTTTCTATCTTCCTTATTCATTGTCCATATTTCATATTCATATGAGGACTCTGACAAGACCATGGCTTGGGTTAGGGGCACCTTAGTCTTCAACATGATATCTTTGCTTTGTAACACTTTAAAGAGGTCCCTTGCAGCAGATTCCACAGTGCAATACAACATCTGATTTATTGATTGCTGCTTCCATGGATGTTGATTGTGGATCCAAGTAAAATGAAATTCCTGACAACTTCAATCTTCCCACCATTTAACATGATGCTGCTTATTGGTCCATTTATGAAGATTTTCATTTACTTTATGTTGAGGTTCAATCTATGCTGTAGACTATAGTCTTTGATCTTCATCAGTAA
>NW_006922663.1:9304-12756 GCF_000298275.1 Orycteropus afer afer
TGATATTAATGATATTGTTTGATAATTTCCACATTCTGTTGGATCATCTGTCTTTGGAATGTGCATAAATATGAATCTCTTCCAGTCGCTTGGCCAAGTAGCTGTCTTATCAATTTCTTGGCATAAATGAGTAAGTGTCTCCAGCGCTGCATTCATTTGTTGAAACATCTCAATGGGTATTTGATGAATTCCTGGAGCCTTGTTTTTCACCATTCCTTCAGTAAATCTTGGATTTCTTTCTTCAGTACCACTGGTTCTTAATTATATGCTACCTCCTGAAATGTTTGAATATCAACCAATTCTTTTTGGTACACTGACTCTATGTATTTCCTCCATCTTCTTTTGATGTTTCCTGAATCATTTGATATATTGTCCACAGAATCTTTCAGTATTGCAAGTCAAGGATTGAAATTTTGCTTCAGCTTGAGAAATGCCTAGCATGTTCTTCTCTTTTGGTTTTCTAACTCCAAGTGTTTGCACATTTCATTATAATAATTTATTTTGTCTTCTCAAGCTGCCCTTTGAAATCTGTTCAGCACTTTTATTTCATCGTTTCTTCCATTTACTTTAGCTACTCTACATTCAAGTGCAAATTTCAATCTCTTCTGATATCCACTTTGGTACTGTTCTCTTTTCCTTATTTTAATGACCTTTAGCTCTCTTCATGTATAATATTCTTAATGTCATCCCACAACTCTTCTGGTCTTCAGTCATTGATGTTCAGTGAATAAAATCTATTCTTCAGATGTTCTCTACATTTAGATGGGATATAATCAAGGTCATAGTTTAGCTATCATGGACTTGTTTTAATTTTCTTCAGCTTCAACTTGAACTTGCATATGAACAATTGACAGCCTTTTTCAACAGTCAGCTCCTGGCTTTTTTTGACTGATGGTATTGAGCTTCTCCATATCCCCTATCCACAGATGTAGTCAATTTGATTCCATGTATTCCATCTGGTGAAGTCCATGTGTACAATCACCGTTTATGTTGTTGAACAAAGGTATTTGCAATGAACAAGCCCTTGGTCTTGCAAAATTCTATCATGCATTCTACAGCATTATTATTATCACTAAGACCACATTTTCCAGCTTCTGATGCTAATTTTTTGTTTCCAACTTTAGTGTTCAAATTACCAGTAATTGTTGATACATCTTGATTGCATGTTTGGTCAATTTCAGACTGCAGAAATTGGTAAAAATCTTCAATTTCTCCACCTTTCGCTCCAGTGATTGGTGCATAAATTTTAATAGTAATATTATTAACTGATTTTCCCTTAGTTGTTGTTGTTGTTGTTGTCAGGTGCCATCAAGGCAGCTTTAACTCATGGTGACCCTATTTACAACAGAAAAAAAAACATTGTCTGGTCCTGTGCCAGCCTCACAATCATTGCTATACCTGATCCCATTGTTGTAGCCACTGTGTAAATCCATCATGTTCAGGGCCTTCCTCTTTTTCAATGACCCTCCACTATACCAAGCATGATATCCTTCTCCAGGGACTGTTCCTTTTGAAAACATGACCAAAGTCGGTGAGACAAAGTCTGGCCATTCTCACTTCCAAGGAGCATTCCAGCTGCACTTCTCCCAGGACCGATATATTAGTTCTTCTGGTTCATGGTACTTTCAGTATTCTTCACCAACACCACAATTCAAGGGCATCAACTCTTCTTTCATCTTTCTTATTCATTGTCCAGCTTTCACATAGGTATGAAGCCATTGAAAACAACTTGGCTTCAGTTAGGTGCACTTTAGTCTTCAAAGAGATATCTTTGCTTCTCAAAACTTCAAAGAGGTCTTTTGCAGCAGATTTGCCCAGTGCAGTACGTTGTTTGATTTCTTAATTGCTGCTTCCATTGGTGTTGATTGTGGATCCAAGTAGTATCAAGTTTTTGACAACTTCAATCTTCTCTCCATTTATCATGATGCTGCTTATTGGACTAGTTTTGAGGATTTTCATTTTCTTTCTGTTGAGATGTAATCCATAATGCAGACTGTAGTCTTTAATTGTCATCAACAAGTGCTTCAAGTCATCTTCACTTTCAGCAAGCAAAGTTGTGTCATCTGCATATCACAGGGTGTTAATGATCCTTCCTCCAATCCTGATGCCATATTCTTCTTCTTATAGTCCAGCTTCTCAGATTATTTGATCAGCATACAGATTGAATAAGAATGGTGAAAGGATACAACCTTGACACACTCCCTTCCAGATATTAAACCATTCAGTATGCCCTTGTTCTGTTCAAATGACAGCCTCCTGATCTATGTACAGGTTCCTCATGAGCACAATTAAGTGTTCTGGAATTCCCATTCTCCTCAATGGTATTCACAATTTGTTATCATGCACACAATCAAATGCTTTTGCATAGTCAATAAAACACAAACATCTCTCTGGTATTCTTTGCTTTCAGCCAAGATCCATTTGACATCAGCAATGATATCCTGCACTCCACATCCTCTTCTGAATCCAGTTTACATTTCTGGAAGTTCTCTGTCAATATACTGCTGCAACCATTTTAAAATTATCTTCAGCAAGATTTTACTTGCGTGTTAATGATATTGTTCCGCAAATTCCAGTCTGTGGGATCACCTTCCTTTAGAATGTATACAAATATGGATCTCTTCCAGTCAGTTGGCCAGGTAGTTGTCTTCCAAATTTCTTGGCATAGGTGAGTAAGGGCCTCTAGCATGGCATCCATTTGTTGAAACATCTCAATGGGTATCCCTTCAATTCCTGGAGTCTTGTTTTCCCCAAATTCCTTCAGTGCAGCTTCAACTTCTTCCTTCAATACCATTGGTTCTTCATCATATGCCACCTCCTGAAGTGGATAAACATTACCAATTCTTTTTGGTACAATGAGTCTGTGTATTCCTTCCATCTTATTTTGATGTTTCCTGAATCATCCAATATTTTGCCCATAGAATCGTTCAACATTGTAACTCAAGGCTTGAATTTTTCCTTCAGTTCTTTCAGCTTGAGAAATACTGAGCATGTTCTTCCATTTTGTTTTTCTAACTCCAGGTTTTTCATTATATTCACATTTTCATTATATTGCACATTTCATTATAATAATTGACTTTGTCTTCTTGAGCTACTATTAGAAATCTTCTGTTCAGCTTTATTATCTTGTAGTTTCTTCCATTTCATTTACCTACTCTCTGTTCAAGAGCAAGTTTCAGAGTCTCTTCTGGCATCCATTTTGGTCTTTTCTTTCTTTCCTGTCATTTAAATGACATTTTGCTTTCTACATGGATGATGTTCTTGATGTCATCCCACCATTCCTCTGGTTTTCAGTCATTGGTGTTCAATGTGTAAACCTGCTTTTTGGATGTCTCCAAATTCAGGAGGGATATAATCAAGGTCATATTTTGGCTCTCATGGACTTGTTTTAATTGTCTTCAGCTTCAAGTTGAACTTGCACATGAGCAACTGATGGTCTTTTCCACTGTCTG
>NW_006922663.1:12856-15161 GCF_000298275.1 Orycteropus afer afer
AAGTCCTCATGTATAGCCACCATTTATATTGTTGAAAAAAGATATTTGCAATGAATAAGTCCTTGATCTTGCAAAATTCTATTATGCAATCTCCTGCATCATTTCTCTCACCAATATTTTATTTTCCAACTACCCGGGATTCTTCTTTGTTTTCAACCTTTTAATTCCAATCAAAAACAGCAACTAACACATCTTGGTAGCATGTTTGGTCAATTTCAGAGTGTAGAAGTTGGTAAACATCTTCAATTTCCTCATCTTTGGCTTTGGTGGTTGATGCATAAATTTGAACAATAGTTCAAATCACTGTTCTTTGTAGGCATATGGATATTATCCTATCACTGAGAGCATTGTACTTCAGGATAGATCTTGTAACATTGTTTGTGATGATGAATACCACACCATTCCTCTTCAATTTACCATTCCCATAATTATAGATTGTGTGGTTGTCTGATTCAAAATGACCACAACCAGTGCATTTTAGCTCACTAATCCCTAGGATATTGATCTTTATGTGTTCCATTTCATTTTTGACATCTTCCAATATTCCTAGATTCATACTTCATATGTTCCATGTTCTGATTATTAATGGATATTTGCAGCTGGTTCTTCCCATTTTGAGCTTTGTGACATCACCAAATTGAGGTCCCCAAAGCTTTACTCCATGCACATCATTAAGGTTGACTCTACTTTGGGAAGGCAACTCTTCTTCACTTTATTTTGAGTGTCTTCCAACCTGAAGGGCTCATATTCCAGAACTATAGCAAACAAAGTTTCACTGCTATTCATAATATCTTCCAGTAATATATCAGACAGTGTTACACTGCTTTTCATAAAAGGTCATTTTTTTTCAGAAGTGTATGGCCCTGTCCATCTTCCCAGTCTGTCTTAGTCTTGAAGCTCTGCTGAAACATGTCCACCATGTCTGACCCTAAATACCAGTGACATAGCCTCCAGCTTCACAGAAACATGCAAGCTACCACAGTATGACAAACTGACAGAGAGTAGTGGACTGGCAGAAGAGTGGTACATACAGGGGACAAAATTATGAAAATGTCTTAGTCATAACCACGCACCTTGAGGGAATAAGATGCTTGGCCTGGTAGCTAAAGACCACAGTTTTAAGGGGCTCCAAGGTCAATTGATATGACAGTCCACAAAGACAGTGTTCTACTTTCTACTTTGGTGAGTAGTGACTGGATTCTTGAAAGCTTGTGAGCAGCCACTGAAAGTGCTACTACTGATACCTTCCCATCCAGAGACAAGAAATGTGAAGAAAATCAGGGATGCATGGAAACAATGATTCCAAAAGGTTGATGGACCATGTGAACCTCAGCTTCTGCTACCCTCATACCAAATGAACTAGATGGTAACCAGAAAGCACTATCAGTCACACTGGTTGAGATCATAATAGATAGTTCTGGATAAAGTTGGAGAAAAATGTGGAACAAAACTCAAAGTTATAGAAAAGACCAGACTTACTTCTCTGATAAAGACTGGCAGAACCCCTGAGACTATGGCCCTTAGACATCCTCCCAGCCTGGAACTGAAATCACCACTTCCAGCCAAATAATAGACATGCCTATGAAGTGAACAATAACACCAGGGAGGAACACACTCCTTAGAACAATCAACCATATGAGACCGAAAGGCAACATTCTTCCATGGAAAAAACTCAGAAAGCAGGAAGGTACAGGAAAGAAAGATAATGGTAACAGGAAATACAGGGAGGAAGTGGGAAGAGTGCTGTTACATTGCAGGGACTGCAGTCAATGTCACAAAACAAAATGTGTATGATTAATTGAATGGAAAACTAAATCGGTCTGGAAACTTTCATCCAAACAAAAATAAAATTTAAAAAAAAACAAACAAATGACTGATATTTGCTACAGTATGAATGAACACTGAAAGCATGATGCTACTTGAAAGAAGACAATCACAAAAGACCACATATTATATGATTGCGTTTATTAAAATATACAGAATAGGCAAATTTATATATACAGACAGCAGACTAGTGTTTGTCACATGTTTGAGGGTATGGGGAGGAATGAGGAGTGACTGGTTATAAATAAAGTTACCAAATTTTACATTTTTTTTAAAATTTTATTTTGATGTGGGTGAAGATTTACAGAGTAAATTCATGTTTCATACAGCAGTTCACATATACTTTGTCTCATGTCATTGACCAAAATTTACAATGCAACAGTTCCCCTCCCACTTCCTCCCCATAGTTACCTCTTCCGAGTGTCCATCCCTCCATACTCTTCTGTGCCCTGAGCTGTCTCCCTGTGCATAAGCAGCTGTT
>NW_006922663.1:40091-45507 GCF_000298275.1 Orycteropus afer afer
GATTGAAACCACCTAAATGCCCATCAACAGATGAATGGATAACCAAACTATGATATATTCACACAATGGAATACTATGCTACATTAAGGAACAATGAAGGATATGTGAACCATCTCACAACAGGATGAGCCTGGAGGATATTATGCTGAGTGAAATAAGTCAATAGCAGAAGAATAAATACTATATGAGGCTATTACTGTGAAAAGACAAGGAAGGGTTTGCTTAAGGGAGGGAACTCACTTTGTAGGTTACTGTGGTGGGGAGGGAAGTGAAGGGAATGATTTCAGGCTAGTTGGGGGCCATACACTGAGGAGAGCAAGGGGATGGGTGGTATGGAAAGAGTCTGTGACCACCATGATAACATTGGGGAAAGGGAGGACACCTAATTGTGCAATGAAGATATAGACAACAGGGGCTAATACCAATATATATACAATACTCCATCACAATTAACACCAAACACCAGGCTACAGATAAACATATAAATATCTGAGAAGAGCAGGTGGGGGCCAGTGAACAGGATTATACTCTAGACCAAGGATAGATTCAGCTGAGGCTAAAATTGCACAGATACTAGTGATACAAAATACCCGCAATCCTTACAGAAACAACAGAAGACAGACATAGAGTAATCCCTCACAGACAGCCAGACACTGTGAGAGAGATCCAATGGATCTGCCGACTCAGGACCATAGTACTGAGGGACACCAGACTTGATTGGCACAACAAAATACATAAAAATCTTATTCCACAACCTATATTGGTGAGCAGTGACTGGGGTCTTACAAGCTTTCAAGTGGTCATCTAATATGCAGTTAATGGTCTCCTATTGTCAGAAGCAAAGAAGAGAGCAAAAAACCAAGGGAATTTTCAAGCAATCAGCCCTAGGACATGATGGACCTTGTGACCAGAAGAACTAAATGGTGCCTGGCTACCAATGCCAACAACTCAGGAAAGTATCAAAACTAGAAATCCTGGATAGAGTGGGAGGATAGACATGGAACAAAATCCAAAAACTCAATAATACCCAGAAGCACTGGTCGGATGGAGTCTGGTGGGACCACCAATACTATGGCCCGGGATACCCTTCAGGCCTGGAACAAAACTCACTCCCAGGGACTGGCTCTCAGCCCAATAGTAAACAAGATGTACATGCAGACCACTCAACCCATGGTGATGTACCCACATACTCTATGGAAATGCATCTCTTGGAGCAATAGACCACGGGGCACCAGAAAGGCAACATTCACAAGGAGGAAATGCAGGACACACAGGAGTTCATAACTATGAGGAGCAGGGGGCAGGGTATACTAGGCAGGGAGGGAAGGAGAGTGGGTTAGGGTTGGGGATGGTATTGGCTAGTGAAACCAAATGTACACAAAATGTTGAATGTAAAACAAACTGTTCTGTAAATTTGCACCTAAAGCACAATAATAAAAAAAAAAAAAAAGGACAGTAGAAAAATGAAGAGCACGTAAGATATTTGAGGAAGGATCCTTTCAGTTAAGTTCAGCCAGCAGCCCTGGGAACTGGTCACTGGTGTTCGCATCTGCTCACTCACTGGAGCACCTGTACGTAGAAAGGGGATCGGCACAACAAGCAAACTCCTGGAGAGAAAGACAGAGGCTGTTTTCTGTCCTTAGCGTCAGATAATTCAGTAATTCAGTCAGCAATGCAGGCGTGGAAAGGACAGCTTCGGCCTCGGGCTCAGGTCTGGCGCAGTTCAGCGATCATGATGCCTAGCTATCAGTCCAAGTCTTGAAGTTCAAACCATCCAGTCTCCCCAAAGAACAAACTGTCACCCTGCTCTGTGTAGATCCACAAGTTGCTAAATCCTAGGTCTCAGTTCCACTCTGTGCTAAAAAGTGTTGCTTAGAGTTGGACTCCCACCCACTGCCATGTGTTCAATCTGGGGTTCTGTTTATTTGGAGAGAGTTTCTCCTCTCTTTCCCCCACTCCCTTCTGGACTCTGCAGCCATTTAAGCTATTGGGCTTCTTGTTCCACATCCCAGTATAATCATTGTCCTCACTGGTGGCTCCAACTCACCTTGAAAAATTCCCCATATGACTATTCTGGGTCTTTAACGCCTGTGGGTTCTGTGATTTTTTTCTTCTCCTTCTCAATCTCCATAGTATTTCTAATGACTTCACTTCTTTGACTCCACTGGCTGGGTGGTCTCCCCCCGCCCCAAGTCACTTAATCTGCTCCATTTCCCCGCCTTCACTGGATTTAACAATCTTCTCATTAGTTGCTCATAACTCCAGACTCATTATTTGCATCTGCTTTACCTAGTTTCTCACACATATCGCTGGTTAAAATTATGGATATTTTTTGTTGTTTACTTCTTGTCTTTCTCAGTTTCTTATAATGCATATGTAAAATTATACAACATGGAAAACAAATGTTATTTTAAAAGATAAAATACAACATTCCTCGTTCACAATCTAGTACGAGAGGCATGCATATAAATAACTAAACTAAAATATTGGCTAATAAGTGTGAAAGTAGATGATTGTACAAGGTATAGAAGTGTTACAGAGGACAAAGTAATTAACTGTGGAATATGGGAAAGTTGTCAGGAAAGGTTTCATAGAAAAATCAACATTTGAATAGTGTTTTCAAGACAAATATGAGTTTTCATGGAACACAATGATAGTTTAGGCATAGGCAACAGCATGAAAAAGGCATAGAGGTATAAAACAGCTAACACGTTCTAATCTTCGAATACCTAGGGGGTAAAGAATATGCAAGGAGGGATTGTAGATGATTCTGGAGAAGTAGAAAAGGGTCTCATTATTCTAGGCCTTATAAAAAAACGTCATGTGAAGAGGTGCCATTGAGGAGGCTTTTAACAAGGGAACACTAAGGATGCTTTATTTATTTATTTACTCCCCCCCCCCAGCTCTGGGTAAGTGCTGATGCCCAACCATGGACTAATTAAATAAAAATTTTTAGAATCTTGTCCAGTATCTCAGCAATTTTCCAAAGCTTTCCAGGTGATTCTGAGATGTGGCTAGGCTTGAAAATCACTGATCTTGTAGGAAAGCTATGGAGAAGAGGGATGAGTCAAACTAAACACCCAATAAATTGGCAAAAATTTTAAAGTACTTACACAGCAAATTCTAATGAGGTCTGTTGGCACAGTGGGTAAGACATTTGGGTGCTAATCAGAAGGTCAGTAGTTCAAACCCACCAGCTGCTCCACAGGAGTAAGATGAAGCAATCTACTTCTGTAAATGTTACAGCCTTGCAAACCTTATGGAGGTTGCTGTAAGTCGGAATCAACTCAATGGCAGTGGGTTTGGGTTTTGGTTAGGTGCCTCAATGGTTAAGGCATCCATGTGCTAATCAAAAGATTGGTGATTCAAACCCATCAGATGCTCTGCAGTTGAAAGATGACACAGTCTGCTTCAGTAAAGATTTACAGTTTTGGAAAACCTATGGTGTAGTTCTACTCTGTGCTATAGGTTTGCTATGAATTGGAATCAACTCGATGGCAGTGGGTTTGGTTTTGGTTTGGATACAGCAAATGATGAGGAACAATGAGAACTCATACAGTGCTAGGAATATTTCATAAAGTTAAGGTTACAGAACTTCTCAAGATCTTCCATGTTATGGCACACAGAAAAATAGGTATGTCTATGTGCCAATTCATAGCATCCCCCAAAGGATTCAACCTATGTTTTGCAAAACAAACTATTTATGTAGGAGTTAAACACTAAGTCTTTAGCTTGTAGGTGGATTTTCTTAAAGAAAACCAAATACAGTATTTGTGTTGTTACAACATTGAATTAATTTGCTACTTCAATTTGGGTCTTACCAAGAAACCATGTCTCTAATAATTTCTTTATTGTTGATTCTACAAAACATTTTATCCCTAAAATTTACAAAATTCAGTAAATAAGAAAACCAGTATGCTTAGACATTGGTGCTGTTGGTAAAGTCACAAAATTTTTATGTAGCAAAAGAAATATGAAAATTCAATTTCAGGCAAAATTTAAATGAAAATAAAGTAATAAAACATAACATTTTCAAATAAATGACTACAAAAAATGGACTATAATAAGTGAATTATGTATTTAATAAAAAATCATTAATTTAAACACATCAACTTTTATCTAGTATAAACCAAAGGCTTTATTCTTTTCTGTTTTTCAGTAAAATTTTTAATTGTTTATACAATTTTCTACAGGTAAAATATTAGGCTGTACTTTAGTATGTAAATAAATATGTAATCTTAAATCCAAACTCAAATTGTTATCTTTAACAATAAAAAAATATACAGTAATTTATTTATTTTTAAAAAAAGTTTATTGACACAATTTATTGTACTGTAATTTCAAGGGATTTTTAAAATCCTATTTCCTTTAAAATATTGTTACTCTTTTAGGAACTTTAAGAAATAAAACCAGTATTCATTTCAACTGAATAGAATGGTCCTGTATCTATTCTGTGTACATCTGCTCACTGTAATGTATGCTTATGTATTAATATCCAGTACAAATTTGTAGACACGAACATTTGAAACTTTGAGAGGAAATGGTACTAGTCTTTTCCTCTCAATATTTTATTGAAACAGCATGTCAAAAGTTGGACAGCACTTCATATATAAATAGTTGTAATACTGGATATGTTTCAAATGTTCTTTGTATCTATTTGTTCTGTTTTATATTGTCATCAAAATCACGTTTATTTGTACAGCTTAAATATAATTTATCATTTAATTGCAGACCAAATCCAAGAAGACTGAATGTATATAAAGACATTTATATCAAAGCAACTTCCACTAATGTTTAAGCTATTCATTTGGTTTGTTTTAAACTGCTCCAATAAACATGTTGAGTTCCAAAATGAAACCAACTGGTAAACTGTTACTGTATACCAGGATATTATTGTTATTTTGGCTAATTGAAGATCTTTCAGCACAAAGGCAACATACCTCTAAATTGGAGTGAAAACACTGTACTTCCATCCTGTCAGTTCAATTCACAAAGTACAGTGCATGCAATTAGACATTTCTAAGTATGTTCCACATTAAAAAAAAAAAACCTCACTGCCATTGAGTAAGTTTCGATTCATAGCGACTCGTCCTTGGGTTTCTGAGGCAGCATCTCTATGGAAGTAGACCGCCCAGTCTTCCTTCCGAGGACTGGCTGGTGGGTTTGAACTGCCAGCCTTCTGGTTAGCAGTCAAATGCCTTAAGCACTATGCCTCCATAAATAAGTATAATTAATAGTGTAAGCCTGTAATTAATAAGTGTTCTTTGTAGCATCGTGTTTAGGAAGGGGAGGGAGAGAATGCAATATAGTATAAATTCTTTAAAATTTATGCTAAACTAAAACTCTACTAATTATATATACTTAGTGAGTGCCTAAGGCACTTGACTGCTAACCAGAAGGCTGGCGGTTCAAACCC
>NW_006922663.1:46217-58167 GCF_000298275.1 Orycteropus afer afer
GGTTAGCAGTCAAGTGCCTTAGGCACTATGCTACCAGAGCTCCTATAGAACCGAGTAAAAATGCACCACAGGGTTTCTAAGGCTTATTTATGAAAACAGACTGCCACATCTTTCTTTCATGGAGGGATTGGTGAGTTTGAATCATAAACCTTTTGGTTAGCAGCTGAGGGCTTAATCACCACTGTGCCACCAGGGGTCCTTAAGTAATATATATAAGGCTTTGTAAATGTAATGTCTACAGGGGTTAGCCTCTCTGTACAGTGAAAATAAACAGTAGTATTAAAGAGTTTGATGTTCTGAGTGTGGTTACCTAAAGTTATATGTTGGTTTTTAAAACATATGTAAGATTTTATCCACTTAGGCATGTGTTCTGCAACTAGGCTCATGGTCAAACTTTAAGTCCTTGATTTTAGCCTAACTAGATGACCAAAAATAAAATCCCTGATAAGGGATAAATAAAATTCTCTGATAAGGGAACCTGATGACTGGCCTGGATTTGGTTAAGGATTGTGAAATGATGAAATAACATTCATTTATATCCTGACTAAATGTGCAAATTTTACAGTGTTGATGAGGAATTTGTTACTCTAGATTTATTTGTTGTTGTTATTGTTATGTGCCGTTGAGTCAGACCCGACTCATAGCGACCCCTCCTTGGATTTCCAAGGGGTAAGTCAAATAACCAGGTCAGGTTAAGTATTTTTAAATTTAGTCAGCTAAATTGAGCTTTTTCCCTTTAAAGGGTGGGGTGGGGTGGGGAAAGAACCATATATTGTATGGTCAAAACAAATGGAAACAATGGTTTTCATTCTTAGACTTGGTGTCCATTTAGTATCATCTGAACACGTTCATTTGTTCTTATTTTTGTATCTTATCCAACCAGCGTGGCTTTTGATTTTTGTTTGTTTTTAAAACAAGCCTACAATTCGGTTGGAGTCCCTGGCTGCTGCAAAGAGTTAAGGCCCTGGGCTGCTAAGTGAAAGTTCGGAGCTTTGAGTTTATCCAGAGTTGCCCTAGAAGAAAGGCTTGGCAATGCACCTTTAAAAGCTCAGCCATGAAAAACATTGTGGGGTACAGTCATACTCTGACACATATGGGGTGGCCAAGGGTCAGAGCTGATGCCACAGCAACTGGTTAAGGGGTGACAGAATTTCCTAACACTTCATTTTTCATTCCACAACCATACCACTGATTTACCAAGTTACTAAAAGTTTGCACCATCCCCTTGAGAAGTGAAAACAAACAAACAAACAACAACAACAAAAAAAAACTGCAATAGGCAGGGCACTAAATAGTTATTTTGTATGAATAAGTTCTGTAAGCATCTTTCTGCAGATGGGTAATTTGCTCAGAACCAAGGGATTGCTTACTGGATCTCTTAAGGTCTTTTTTATTTCTTAGTTTTTATAAAGTCATTTTCGGGGTTACTTCTTTAAAGTGTGAAATGTCACATTATGAACATTATATAAAATAGCTTAAATTTACAGCTTCTAGCATTTTAAATTTTGCCCTTTTATATTGATTAATCACCATTATCAATATAGTTCAGTATTATCAGTTTTATATGGATAATATATAGTAAAATTATCTGAAACATAAATCATGGGTTATATGTACTCTAGAGCAGCTACAAAATTAAGGCCTTCTCTTAAGTATTATAATAAAGCAACCCCCAAATTTTCTGTTAAATATTTTCTCTTTTCAACTGCTGAGCTTCTCCCATTTAAACCCTCAGAATAAGTTTTATTATAATCTGACACTGGAGCTGCAGTTTTTTAAGAAAAGAAAATCAAAGTCTTATATGACAAGTGCCTAATGTGTCTAGGCCGCAAATAATACCTTATCTTGACTAGAATACTCAGTTTACATGTAACCACATGCTGTTCTATCCCTACTCTCAGGAGTAAAGGGGCATAACATTTTCATTGCATATATGCTGTTGTTGTTGTTAGGTGCTGTGGAGTTGGCCCCAACTCATAGCGACCCCTCCTTGGGTTTCGGAGGCGGTATCACTATGGAAGTAGATTGCTCAACCTTCCTTCCGAGGAGTGGCTGGTGGGTCTGAACCTCCAGCCTTCTGGTTAGCATTCAAGTGCCCTAGGTACCTCGGAAACCCAAGGAGGGGTCGCTATGAGTCGGGGCCGACTCGACGGCACACAACAACAACAACAACAACAGGTACTATACTACCAGAGCTCCTATTGCATATATAGGAAGGCTCACTTATAAGGCATATTTACTCCCTGCCGTAGAGCAGAATCTGACTCGTAACGAACCCTCTTTGGGTTTCCGAGGCAGTATCTCTATAGAACTAGATTGCCCAATCTTCCTTCCAAGGAGTGGTTGGTGGGTTTAAACCGCCAGCCTTCTGGTTAGCAGTCAGATGCCTTAGGCACTACGCCACCAGTGCTCCCCAAGGCACATTTAGGAGGAAACAATTATTTTGAAAGAAAGAAATAATGATAATATGGTCTTTCTAATTAGTGTTTGGGAGGAAGATGAGGCAATCTACTTCTCTAAAGATTTACAGCCTTGGAAACCTAATGGGTGTCACTATGAGTTGGTATCGACTTGATGGCAATGGGTAATTAGTATTGGAAAAGATAGAAAAAGCACTTTAGCAGCTTGCTTATGTCAAATGTCAAGTCATACTATTGTGATACATAGGACCTTGGTTTAATAAAATGGCTGAAAACTACTGGCATAAAATTTAAATCTGATTAATTTTAAACATATATAGGTCATATTTCATAATTTTTTTCAGATACTTTAGAGCCTGGTGAGAGAAAAATGTTCAACTTCATAAACTAAAATACAAAGTTTTATTATGCAACTTTTGCTAGTCTTATTTACCATGACTGACATATAAGAGTGAAATTAAATTATACCAATTTAATACTATTTTCATATTTATTAACTCAAGTACATTCTCTCCCTTCAAATGTTAATTTCTTAGTCTTCTTGGAAAACTACAATCATATGTTTTTTAAAACTTTGTAAAACACCAGGTTTGTTAAATAAAGAAGTAAAAATGCTTCACCTAGGAATGATCCAAAATATAAAAGGAAATAAAAGATCAAATTTATTTAGAATGTCTTACTTTTCATTTGATCTTCTGTTCCTTCAGGATTAAATGATCTTTAAGCTATAATATTTAATGAAAATAACATTTGAAAATTTTTATCCTTATTTGTACCTTAAAATTGAGGTTTTGTAGCTGCTTTGAGAGCTACTAGATAGATAACTACAATGAAGCCAGTTTCCATGAATAAAACAAAAATTCGTTCACAGTTTTCATAAGAATAAATCCATCTTTTTTTGGTCATAGTCAATATACAAGAGGCAGTTGGTGTGGTAAACTGATTTCACTATAATTGGAGACCCACTCATCTAGTGTCAATTTTCACTGGTAAGCTATTATATCAAACAGTATTTATTGAATATCTTATTTTCAGGCCCAAGGCCACTGCAATTAAAGATTCCTGTAGTACACATGTGCTATTATAAAAAGATTTTCTTAAGAACTTTTGATAAGGCACTTTAAATGCATAATGGAACAATAATCTCCAGTGATGAAGCTTTTTAAACCCAATAGCTATTGATCTTTCTTGGGTTACAAATAAATAAATATGTGATTACATGTAATTGTTCTAGGAATATGAATGCATCATTAAAGGCAATTATTAATTGTTGGGTGCCAAAGAGCATGATTCCATTTCCCTTCTCTAAAAGAAACTTGACTGTGGTCATTCACTTTGAGATGGTCAGAAGCATTTACTAGTCTAGATGGCATGGGAAAGTTGTACTTACAAAATCCATAGGAAGGATAGAAAGAACAACCAAGTGTTTTTTGGGCAATAGAGTTTTGGGGAAAAATGTTCCCAGGTGCCTGTAATCCATACAACATTTGACTGGCAGAATTAGGTGCCTGCAGACACTGCCCCCTGAAGTCTTCAGATGAACCATTTTTTGAATTGGTGGCCCCCAGGGAAGATAACATGGGCATTTCCATCACAAGTGGGGCTAAAGCCTGGGAACCCTTGCTGCTTGATAGGCTTTCAGGAACAGGCAAGACAAGGGGCTGCTGTTGCCAAAAATTAGTTGGGCAAATCTTGTAGCAAAGGGGCAGATTGCTAGTGTGCAGGTATGCCTCTAGACAGGGCATTCCAAGGTAGCTTGTAGGTAAGTGAAATGTAGGCGGGGAGCAAGGTGGAGAAAGCAAGGGGTTCAAAGGAGAAGGAGCCCCTCCACTAGAGGTCACTGGAGATGATCCACTGCTTCCACCTGTAAAAGACAATTTGGGAAATGAATAATGAACTTCATATTCCTGCTGAATAAGTAATCATATTCAAGACCATCCCTGCTTCGTTCTTAAGTTATGTTTCTTTGCAAGTTCACAGTTCTTTCAGTTTCTCCAGGAAAGGACATGCTTATTCCTCTAACCAAAATTGAATTAGTATCTCTACTCCTACCACCACTAATATTAGAACTACTACTACGTATCGTCCATTGAGCATTCACTATATTCAAGGACTCTAATAGGCATTTGAAACACACTTATCCAATGAATCACAAAAGAAGTCTGATTATAATGCCACTTGGATTCAATTATATCTTACAAGTAAAACTAGCTTTTTATTTTTTTTTAACTTTTTAAAAAATGTTTACTAACAAATAATTGTCTAAATTGAACAAATTGCTTGTTTGGATTTATATATAGCTTCAGTCTAATAAAAGCATCCTGGTGGTACAGTGGTTGAAGGGCTCAGCTGCTTACAAGGTCAGTGATTGGAACACACCAGTCACTCCTTGGGAAGAAGATGTGGCAGTCTGCTTCCATAAAGATTACAGCCTTGGAAACCCACTGGGGCATTTCTATTGTGACCTATAGGGTTGCTATCAGTCGAAACTGATTCACCCATAGTGGGATTTTGGTTTTTCAGCTTCATAAAACTCAGTGAACATGAATCTGATATTGTACAAACGAAAATGGCACACTTAAAAGCATTAAATTTTATTTTCTTGTATCAAAATAATGAAGGGGAGACTACCATGGTTCACTATACAAAGACTTGAAGATACAGATTTCAGGACAAAGTATAACTACTCCACAGGGTTTCCAAGGCTTTAAATCTTTAAGGAAACAGACTGCCTCATCTTTATTCCAGGGAGCTGCTGGTGGGTTCAAAGCGCCAACCTTTCTGTTAGCAGCCAAATGCCTTAACCACTGTGCCATCAGAGTGGATTTGACTCCATGGCAGTGACTTTTGGTACCATCTTCTAAAATTAGGAATAATTATAAAGACGAGGGAAATCTAAATCTTAAACTTTATTTTTGTGTTTGAACTCAATCAAACAATTGGTTATTGTCTGGACTTCATCAAAGTTGTTTGTTTTGTTTTGGTTTTAGTGTTGCTGTTGTTTTTCTTAGTTATTTTGTGTATGTAGATATAACCTAATCCTTTATCAACAGTGAAGCAATTATCTCTGTAATAAAAGATTCAAATGTTATTTTGAAAAGTGGACCCTTTTCTTTGAAGACTGAGAGTATTCTGAACATCTTAAATAATGCACTTTAATGTGGATGGCCATTTAAAAAATATCCTGTCTAGACTGTAATAGTCAAAGTGATACTGTCAAATAACTGTTTATATTTTTCTATGGAACTCTCTAAACTACATCAGTGCAGCCAATTCAGTGAAATATTTCTCTGAATGATTAAACTTACTCTTTTCACATTTTAACTGATTCTTATGGAATCCTCTAAAACTCAATCTAACTACAATGTTAATAATTTACTACATAATTGTAATCTCAAATTAATGTTCAAAGACAAGCAACTTCAATGGAGTAAAGACAAAAGAGGTAAATATGCCATGTTTCTCACAAATAAAGACTCTTTATTGTTACATTCTTCCACCAGAAATCCCGCTTTGCCTGATTGCTATTTAGCCATGTGATATACTACCTTGAGCACAAAACTTTTCAAATATTTTTGAATTCTTGTAGAAATTAAATTAATTTTGATGGCTTAGTATTATTTTCTTCACTCACAACAAAAGGAAAATTGTGGTTAATTGATGGTGCATCAATTAACCACAATTAATTTTAATGGAAATCATTTTTAACATATTCTGAGAGTTTTGCACAAAAATTAAAATATTTATTCACTATCTAACATGCTTGCAAATAAGGCCACACATGCACAATAGGAAGATCTTAAATAATATGAGCTATGGAGATCTCAGAATGCAAGTAAACTCAAGAAGACAGTTGTCAGTAAAGTCCACTATTACCACAGTGCTACTCTCTTCCTTCATGCCAGCTACCTCCACTTTTGCCTCTAACCTACTCATAATGGTAAATATGATGTACCCATTTGCGTGTAAACATACATTTTCTAGCATGTTCTTATCCCTTTGTGGTGGCACAATGGTTAAGCTCTTGGCTACTAAACAAAACGTTGGCAGTTTGAACCCACCCAGTCACTCATCTGGAGAAAGAACTGAGGATCTGCTGGAGAAAGACCTGGTGACCTACTCCCAAAAGTATTACAGCCTAGAAAACACTATGGGGCAATTCTACTCTGTCATGTGAGGTCATTGCAAAATGAACTCTATGACATCTAACAACACAGTATTTGGTACAAGGTTTCTGGTTGGTGATAGTTCATTAACACATGAAAATAAAACTTAAGAATAGAAATTTTCTTACTTTGTGTGCCTGCACCAAAGGTTTTAAAATCCAGAGTGAGAGAAGGTCTCCATGTGTAGGTCTCTAAAAGACCATCCAATACACCCCTAAAAAAGAGAATCAACTTTCAGCAATGCCAGAATTCTATTTCTGAAAGTAATGATTTATATAAACCTTTGATTTTGTTACAGTTTTTAGGGGTGATGGTCTGAAATATTATTCTGCTGTAGCTAGACTTCTGAATGAAATCCACTCAAACCCAGGAATCTAGAATAAGTGATACCTTAATGTAGGTTGGGGAAAAAGTGGCAGGAGGCAAGGTTTTGGAGACTTAACATCTGGCTTCCATTCCTACCACCTCCTAGATACATAGTCTCTGAGCCTCCGAGTCTCAGTTTATTTATCTTTAACACTTGTGAAATGTCCTACATAAATATCAGACATGATTGTTATTGTGTTGTTTACCTGTTTCTTCCAGGATCTCTAAATCCTTTAGCAAAAGGATTCCTGTCTATTTTCAGTTTTGTAATCTATGGATTCAAAAGAAATAAAGTCTCAGTAATAACACTCTCACCATTGCTTTTAATAGTTACAATCACAAAAACACTTTGTAACTTGTAATATGGAACTCTATGTAAATGGAAGCATATTGCTAAATTAAATTTGGAACGGTTATCTCCTGGTCACCTTTGCTCTGCTCTCCTTTCTCACAAGAGCCACACAATTTGTAATCAAACTTGCTTTGATGGCAATGTAACAAAACACTAAAAGTTTTCAACTGTGGGAAAAAAAAATCCATAAAGTGCAGCTTGTCTCGTCTCACAGTTCCCTCTGAGGTCATCCCCACTTTCCTTGCCTTACCTGCTGGTTCTGGTAGGCAGTCACTGTAGTGAACTCAGTTTCTTTAAAGGAAAATGTTTTAACCCCTTCAGTAGGCAGGGACTGAATCTGGGACAGGTCAATCCTGCTGTCCTGCTCCATCACGTGCACGCGGGGCTTGTACTTGTGCATGGACTGTAGAATGATCTGGGAGTGAAATGGTCAAATGTTGCTTGCAAAACTGGCTTCTCCTCCAAACACTGCCCAACTCTCATCGCCACGCCCTAGCATGAGCACACACAAAAGTGAGGCTAAACAAGAGACTCTCAGGTAGCCACACAGAGAGCCTTTTTCTTTGTCATTTGTTCCCCACCAAGGGCCCTCGTGGATAAGAGGTTTCAGAGAAAGGCATTGCCTTGTCACAAGAGAGCACTGTTCCTTTTCCAGATAGGGCCCTTTTCTGCTTCCAAACATGGGTGAGGTGCAAGAGCTCCCAGGGAATCATTTCCCTCCCACTATTCTAGACTATGCATTTTGGCTTAAACAGATTTTTTTGGTCCCTAAACTCCCAATCTTCACCATCCTCTAGCACTCTCAGATGCCAAACAAAGCCCACAGGAGCTGTGGGTTGGCTACTTTGCTCACAGGCCCAGAGCTTGCACATTTCTTAGAGCACAGAATATTGGCAGAAAAGGACACATTGTTCTCACTTACATGGCCTTTGTCATCCATTTCATTGTTGGTGAGTTTCACGCGATCAAAACTGATGATCTGCCTCATCCAGGTCTCTCCTGAGCAGGGCGAATCCGGGTGGACATAGATCCTGGGAGTGATGCACGTGTGGTCTGTATTCCCAGCTACCATCCACTGTGAGCTGTGGTAGACATACCTGAAAAGGCATGGGGAGTGGCATTAGGTGCAGGTAGCCAAAGCCAGGAGTGCTGGAGAGAGGCTTCAGGGTTCAGATCCAAAGGGACTCAGTCGAGATTAGTTTGCTCATATCAAAGGCAGGAGGGCAACTTGATTTCCCAAGAGCCTCTGAGGCAGAAAACAAACTCTATTTAGAGCATATGTTATAAAAAATGTTATATCTTATTTAAGCATATGTTATAAAAATGCAAAAAAGTGCCAGGGTGAATAAAACACCATTGGATTTTGGATTCTGGTTTGTATTTCCTTACAGAAACTGCAGGATAAATTCATCTAACCCGTTTTTCGGTGCAGAAATGCCAGAAAAAAAAATCCACGTGTGTCAGGAAGAAGCAGAGAGACGAGGTGGATGTCTGTTTGGCCCAAGGCCTCTAGTCCTCATCAAAGTGCTTTCACCAGCACAAGAATACCCACATAACCTTGCTCAGTGCAGCCGCAGGGCTTATTTTTGGAATCTTTCCGATCTCAACCGCTTGCAGCTGTGCGCAGCATTCCCAAGTGTGCAGCACAGCTGCAACTCAAGAAGCAAGCAGCTTGTTCTGCTGTTTCCAGGCCAAGGTCCCAGCAGGCCCGCGAATTATGCCTTCTCCATTGCTCTCACACCCAGCACTGATTGGAGGCAAGCTGTCTCATTGGAGGGCCAGGCATCAACCTCTTGGTCAAGCTCTCACAGGTCCAGTGCCAGTGGCTCCCACACATTTCCTGAAGCTCTTGAATCAAAGCAGCCCAATAGACCCATGCCTTTGGGCTGCCTGCCCAAATGGGTTTCTTGGCTTCAGGGCAATTCAGCCTCTTTGACCTTGCTCTGAATCAAGGGCTTAATTCAAGAGGAAAGTGTACCCCTACCTTCTGGGTACCAGCTGCCAATTCAGGTGGTGAGGCTGGGGAAGGAAGGAATGACCTAGTCAGAGTGATAATTGCTGAAAGTCTAGCCTCAAATGGGAACTTAGGTCATTGCTGCAGGCACCCGATGGGGCCAGGGGGGCCCAGAAACCTGGGCATTTCTCTCCAAACTCTTCCAAACTTCGTTCTTTAGGAGGCCAGAGCCCATTTCCCACTCTCTCTCCTGCAGTTTGCACAGCAAAGGAAAATAGTCTGTGGTAGTAGTAGTAGGCTAGAGACCTGGGGTACACTGAAGCTCCAATGTGTACCCTTGTTCCAGGAAAGAGAGAGAAAGGAAAACAAGCCTGCTCTTTCCTCAGTCCACACCTCAGGTTTGAGCAAGATTATTCAATGCCCAAAGCTTATGGCAAAACAACCCCCTCCTCCCTTTCTAGGGTTTTCAAGATAGTGCTATCAGATTTCAAGCCCCAATCTCCTGCTCCTACATGGTCCTGCATACACTTTTATGTCCCAGTTACCTGTAGCGTTTGGAATCCACTGGCACCACGTCAATGGCCATATAATATTGCTTCCCTGGATCTAATCCTTTTACTTTGACCTGAACAGAGGGAAACATGCGCCTGTGGAGAGAAGACAGGGACAGACCAAGATGCTTTTAGAGACTTTTGGAAGGGAGAGGGGCCGGAGAGAAATGCTGACTCCAATGATAAGTGAAGGGATACCTTCCTATCCCCAGGACAGGTTTAGGAAATAATAATCGCTGTAAGACGAAAAACTGTTGGTTTGTGTGTTTCATTAAACAAGTGAAGGATTTCTGAGTGTAGCAGAATATCCTTATCACAACGCAAGCCAAAGGCTTTGTCTATCCTAAAGACGAGAAAGTCGGAGAGGAAACCAGTCTCGGTCTCTCCCCTCCCCCATGAAGTGTGTGAAGTACCTTCTGTGAGGCAGATTTTCTGTACTTTCTGTGAGGTTGATTTGGAAAATGCTGAAATTACGAACACACACACCTACAAGTCACCCAGCTGCTGTGAAGGGGCTCCTTCACACCAAAGGGTCTATGGGAGAAAGGCCCACCTGAAAGTGGCCTGGGCCCTAAATGGCGGCCTGTGACACAGGATATTTTCCACTGGTGGGTGTAAGACTTTAAAGGAGAAGCCTGGCCACCACCTAAGATGTGGGGCTGGCATCTGGCAAGTGCCTGCACAGATCAGATATGGTACAGACAGTATATGAAGTAGTGACTTCTTGAAGTTACAGGGTATAAGAAAGGAAGACCAAGTCACTAATTCAAGCCAGGCAAGTTCTAGCCTGACTGCTTGAGGGGCAGTGGCTTTCTAATGCCTGCCCAGAGGACAGGGAGTGGTGATGAAGGTACTGAAGCTTAAAATTGGAGGCATTGCATCTCACGGGGTGGGTGAGGGGTGTTACATTAAGCTCCTATTGTGTGCAAGGTTCGCCCCACAGCCCATGAACAGCTTGGGTAGAGCCGAACCTGCCCGCCTTGGTAATGATCATCTCAGTCCCGATGTCATGGAATCTCTTCCACAGCTCGGATCCTTGAAGTTCCACTCCGATACCATCTTTCTCTGCTAGATTTTCGCTGCTGTTGCCGCTGCCGCCGCCGCTGCCGCCGCTGCTGCTGCTGCTACTGCCTCCGCCGCCACGACCACAGCCAGAGAATGCAGTTGCTGCGGGTTCTGTCTTGGGTCGCTTTTGTGCTGGACACAGAGACGCCAAGGGTTTGAGAGAGCTTTGCAGTTTGTGCACCTCCTTGCTGGCGCCTGTATCCAGGCAGGCTGGCTTGTCCCTTCCCCAGAAACCCTGGCCATGGATACCCAACCTCCCGCCAGCATCCCGTGGAACCTGGTAGTGGAGAGAGAGAAGTCCAGATCGCACCCCTAGAAAGACGTGGCTCTTCTTCAGATTTGCCCATCCTCATTCTCCTGGAGACTTTCTGTCTTGGAGACTGGATCGCCCAGAGATTTGAGGATTTGCTCTCATTCCTACCCCAAGACGCAGCTATCCCACTAGAACTCTGGGCTTCGCGGAGGTCTGGGAGCTTCACTTCTCCACAAGCTGGTGGGGAGCCTCCACTTCACCGCAAATAAACTGCAGCTCTCCAGACTTAGAGGTACTGAAACTTCAGCATCCAGGTGGCCTAGGTGTCTCCTGACCCCGAACGCTGCCTCCCTCCTAGGCCAGGACATCCTTGGCAAAGCAAACCGCCCACCCGCAGCGCCGCGGATCCCGCATAGTGAGCAGCAGAACCAACGTGCTCAGCCAGGTGGACCCAGGGCTTTGGGGCTGTGTAGGCTACTTACCAGGCTGTTCACTCTTCTTGCCTGCTGCGCAGCACCTCCTCTCCTCCTCTGTACCCTCTTTTTCCTGACGCTCAGGCTGTAATTCCCCTCTCGGGTCTTGCAGTTTCCTTTTGTTGGGTTTCCCTACCAAGGCTTCCACTGAGAAGGCATGTGCCCCGGAGCTCAAAGCCATCCCTAGAGAAGCCAAAGGCAAAGTGCACAGCAAAGTTTTAACCAGAGTCTGGGGGGAGGGGGGAGGGGGAGGAAGGGAGGGTGCAGAAGATAGGCTAGGGAGAGAAAGCTGAAAATTTCCCAAATCCAAAACAAAACAAAAACTATTTCTGGTTATGGATATATATGTA
>NW_006922663.1:58314-59587 GCF_000298275.1 Orycteropus afer afer
GTGGACCATCAGTCCTCAAATCCCTGCTTCCAGGACCTGGCAGATCAAACAGAGATTGGCAAATGCAGGCCTTTTAGAAAGCAGACCTGCCGCCAATAGCGGCCAGGCCACTCGGATTGGGAGATAATGTTGCACCCGAGTGAATACATGCTGGTTGCAGCCTCCATTGTTTATTTTGGAAACTGTTGGAAGCATAGAAACACCCTGAGTGATACTTCAGAATCTTACTGGGGAGTAAAGGGTGGAAAGGGCTTCGGTATAAGCTGGAGAAGACAGGAGAGGGAGATAGCATGTACTATAATACAAAGTTGTTTTAGATTGTAAATCTCAAAGACATGTGAGATATTTGCCCTCAAGGGGCCACTTTTCTAAAAAAAAAAAAAAAAAGTACAAATATTCTCTAAGCAGAACCAGAGAAGTGTATAGGGACATTGTACTGGCTGGTAAAGACACCAGGAGGGCAAGTTTTCTGGACAGGTTCTTTTTGCAATAGGGGTCACAAACTGGGTGGGAGGAAGTGTTTGCCCCCTCTCTCTCTGGATTAGGAGGCTAAGGGAGAGCTGGCAGGAACACCCTCCACCCTGATGCTCACTGTCAAAGATCAGAGAGTATCTGGGCCTTCAAGTCTTGTTCCTGCAGGAGATCAATATTCATACACACAGAAATTTCTTACTTATGTAATTTAGTCAGCAAACACAGCCTAGGGATTCCAGGGCTACTAGCAAAGGCTCCAAGAGGGCCTTTGACACCCTCAAAATGTTGGGTTCAAATAATTGATTCTAGTGTCTTCTGGAATATCTGCTTGGGCTGGGTTTTACTTTTCCTTAAGATAAATGAAGGCACATTCTTTCTGTTAGGTAGAAATTTATCTACCACTTCCAAAAAGTGTTTCTGTGTGTTCAGATGTGAAATGTTTGCCTGTATGCATTGGATTTGATCACTCCATTTTCATTAGAAATGCAAAATCAGATGCCCCAGGGCATATTGCAGACTTCATATTCTGTGATGATATGTGCATTTTTCCAGAAATATTCTCCTGTTCTCCTCTGGCACGTTGAGTACGTTTAAAGCCAGTTCAACCTGATTTAAAATGAAATGAGACTTGAATTAACTGGCAGTATCTCTATATTGAACAGATTTGTGTGGCCTTTTAATTTCAGCTACTTAGGTAGCGTAGTGCCTAAAGCACTTGACTGCTAACCAGAAGGCTGGCAGTTCAAATTCATCAGCCACTCCTCGGAAGGAAGGTTGGGCAATCTACTTCTGTAGTGAT
>NW_006922663.1:59907-61219 GCF_000298275.1 Orycteropus afer afer
TACTTCCATAGTGATACTGCCTTGGAAACCCAAGGAGGGGTCACTACGAGTCAGGTCCGACTCGACGGCACATAACAACAACAACAATGATCTCATACAACATTCCCATGCTGTAAGGTTAATTACAGACTGAATGCTGCTGAAGAGTTTGATGCACCATGCAGAGCTGGGAAGGAGACCATCTCTACCATAGAGGGACACAGTAAAGTGCATAAGACAAGACCAGTACCAGTGCATAAGGCACTTAGGCTAAAAAACAACCAGATCTGGGTGTAATCTTGGATGAATTTCCACAGGCATTTGTTTCTTTCTGAAGCCATTAGAAAAATGGGATTATTAATGCATTTGTCCATCTCCTCTGACTCAGAATATATCTGTATCTATATCTCTGTCTCTATCATTATCTGTATCTATTTATCTAATCAGAAAAGTCAAAAGTTCCTGTGTTAATTTTAAAATATTAGTCACCATGTAACACTTACATCAGTGTCTCTTAATATAGGCATTTTCTTGTATTTGAAACCTGGATCACTTTATTGCTAAAAGAAAGGTACCTTGGGTAACAAGGGAAGGGTTCACTTAGTAGATTTTTGTTGTTTTTTGTTTGGTTTGTTTTTGGCCAGAATCTTGTAAAAGTGAGACCAAATATATTTGTTGCAATATCTGTTCTAGTATTTCAGACTATCTTCTATATGTATGACTTTAAAATCAAGGAAATATTATAACTTGGATATAAGTTCCTTTCTTAGAAGAAATTTCTTTCTCAATATTTATTACATGCATGCAATTTAGACATCCAGTACCTTTATTTATTTATTTATTTTTTGTAATCTAAACTTCCTTTCTCACGTGGGTATCTATCTGATGACATAACTGGGAGAAATGTAGCTCACCTCTCCTTTATGTGTGCTCCAGAAAGGTGTACTTAATTCCTACTAACTTGTATTTGAGAGAAAATTTCTCACGTGCTTCACAAAAACCTTTGCAATCTGTTCAATTGTGGAGGCACTGGGCTGTCATGTACTGGGGGCCTGAGGGAATACACTCATACTAGCAATCCATTCTCTACAGTTAGATGTCCCTTTTAAGCATTTTCTTTGTTTCAGCCAAAGACACCCAGAAACTCTTAAAAGAGACTCTTCAAACTATGGAGGGGCAGAGGAACTTCTGGGACATACAGGTGCCCACATTAGAAAGAATTTTTTTTTTAAAGCTTGACAAGTGGAAAATATTTAGAGTCAAATATTGGCTTTGAATTGCCAAAAATATTTTGAATGGGACACAGTAAGAATCCATCACTTGAAGGAAAAAT
>NW_006922663.1:62504-64443 GCF_000298275.1 Orycteropus afer afer
CCTGTTCTGGAATTCCAATTACATGTGGCTTATTCCTTTTGATGGTATCCCACATGAACCTTAGGCTTTCTTCATTTTGTTTTGATCTTTTTTTCTGATTTATCCCTTTCCAAAGAAGTGTTCAGGTATTTGCCGTCAATCTCCCTAATTCTGTCTTCCATTGATTCAATTCTGCTCCTTTGCCAATTCCATGTATTATCTATCTCTGAAAATTTAGTATTAATCTTCTACATTTCTGTGTGTAGATTTTGTATCATGTCTAATTTTTCATTTATTTTATCATTTTGTTCTTGTATTGTCTTTCAAAATTGTTCTAGGATTTTCTCTGTGTTTTCCTTGATCTGTCTTTCAATTCGTTGAAGATACCTAAATACAATTCTTTTGAATTCCTTATCAGGGAGTTCCAATGCTGTATCTTCCTCAAAGATGTGTTTTGGGTCTGTATCCTGGTCCATTGTTTCTCCTGCTTTATCTTGCTTCTTTGTGTGGACTGTGATGCTCTGTTGCCTCCATGGCATTGTGAAGTTTTTGTGTTTATATTTAATTGGTGATTGTATGTTAGAGTGACTTGCCCATGATTTTCATTTTCTTTGTTTTGTTTGTATGTTATTTATGCAAGCAGGGTACTGTGCTCCTCTATTTGCTAATTGATGGCACTTATGCACTCACCACCTGTCTCCTTTCCTGTTGTCAGCCTCTCATATAACCCTGCCTACCTTGGCAAACAGAGCCTATTCTTAGGTCCCTGGAATCCAAATGAGAATGCTGTCACTTTAAAATCCAAAATGATTGCAACTTGTCAAGATTCAAAATGGCTTTACATACCCAAAATTGCCACCTGTTGTAAAGATTCAAAATGGCTGCACCCTCGGTCACTTTTAATATCTAAAATGGCTGCCACTTGTAAACATTCAAAATGGCTGCACCCTCTGTCACTTTAAATATCCAAAATGACTGCTGTGTGTAAATAACCAAAATGGCTGCACCTTCCAGACAGCGGAAAGTTCACAGCTCAGGTTGTCTCCTTCCTTGCTGTATCCCTTCCTAGTCATAGGCCACCAGGGCAATCGTCTCTGCACCCCTTGGTGACCAGGGCTGATCTTTAGGTAAATTCTCAGGTCCCAATACTACTTGGAAATATTCAGGCTGTTGGTCCCATCAGAGTAGCTGAGAGTCCACAGCTCTGACCATCTCTGCACTCACTGTTTTCAGTCAGGTTTTTCCACTAGTTGGTACCTAATCCACTTCTGTATAGTTCCTTTCAAAGTTCAGGGTTCCAGGATTATCTTCTGTATTTCTGTCCATTGTTTTCCTTTTCTTTGTTGAAGAGGGTCTACGTCACTTGTCTGTCTATTCCTCCATATTACCAGAAGTCTCACACCTAAAATCTGCTGCTGGTGATTAGTTTTGCTGACCTTCTACTTTACCAAGCATGATGTCCTTCTCTAGGGACTGGTCCCTCCTGATAATATGTCCAAAGTACATGAGATGAAGTCTCACCATCCTTGTTTCTAAGGAATATCCTGGTAGGTTTTTAAAATATTTTAGGGATGGGAGCTTTGTCCCTCAATAATTGTGAGGGAAAATGTGGGTAGAGTAGATGAGTAAATGGAAAAGAATTAATAAAACGAATGTGCTCAGATGTGGCCCTACCCTATAGTGATTGGGTAGTTGCCAGAATAGGCATTGCATGGCTACTTTTCTTTTTAAATTTTTATTGTGATTTGGGTGAAAGTTTACAGAGCAATTTCATTTTCCATACAGTAGTTCATACACATTTTGTCTTATGACATTGATTGCAATTACCCACAATGTAACAGCTCTTTTCCCACTTCCTCCCCATATCTACCTCTTCCCTGTGTCCTTCCCTCCCAGGTACTCCTGCCCCCTGAGCTATCTCCCTGTGCATACACAGCCCTTCTATATTCCCATGATTGAT
>NW_006922663.1:65078-77267 GCF_000298275.1 Orycteropus afer afer
TGGTGCATGGCCACTTTTCATCTGCCACTCCTATTATCCTCCATCCCAGAACATCATGTGGTGGAGGGATTTGTACAGAAGCAACCACACCATTCCAAAACAACCATACCATCCCAAAACAACTTCCTTGACATTCCTTTAACCATGATGTACATGTGAATGTGTGTGTGTGTGTGGGGGGTGTTATGATCACAGTGTCTGAACCCAAGCTCTGGTGAGAAAAGCTAGAAGTCAAATAAGAAAGTGCCTTTTGGCACAGCTTGCTGATCCCTCATCCTTCTCCTAGGGGAGGGATAAATCCTTTGTTTTTAGGCTTCAAGCATCCTTCTGAGGGTGAGAGACTGAAGACAATAGAGTACAAGGAAGATTCAGAATCCTTCTTGCTCAGTGATATAAAGCTCCTTGGAGAACAGCCTGCAAAGAAAGAACCATGTCTTGAAGCCCTTTGCCAGAGCCACTTCAAGTGCTGGTCACCTGCCACCCAGCTCAGTAATCTTTCCCTGGGTCAGTTCACTCCCTAAAGAGGCACTGGAGGCACTGCCAACAGCTTTTAGGTGTGGGAGACTTCCAGCAGCATCCTCACTCAGGAAAGATGTCATAGCAGGGACATCTTTGAGTATTACTTCATACTGTTAACAGACAGGACAAGTTTAGTCTTTATTCATTGTAAACAGTATTCAAATTCCACTGAGGGTTCCCAGAGAAGCTATAATTTCAGGATACTTGTCACAAAGCCACAGTTGAATGCAAATAAAACCAACAATGATGACTGCATCTGAGCCTCACTAACTTTTTAATGACTTGCCTAGTAATAGAAGTAATGGGAGCTCTGGTAGCATAGTGTCTAAGGCACTTGATTGCTAACTAGAAGGCTGGCGGTTCAAACCCACCAGCCACTCCTCGGAAGGAAGGTTGGGCAATCTACTCCATAGTGATCTGCCTCGGAAACCCAAGGAGGGGTCGCTATGAGTCAGGTCCGACTCGACAGCACTTAACAACAACAACAGTAATAGAAGACAAAGGAGGTGGATGCTGAGGAGAACCCTTGTTCCCAAGGTTTCAAAGAAAGCCCACAGCCTGGTCAGTGGGGCAGAAGTTTTACCTAGGAGGTAAGTGGCAGTGAGGTCATTGTGACAAGAGGCCAGCCCAGCCCTGTGGAAATAAAGTCACTCCTGAACTGCTCTCACCAACTCCTCTCCAGAGCTCAGGAAAGAGTGTGGCTTAGAGCCAGGTCACAAGAGACCACAGCATTCTAAAGTGCCACTTCAGCTGAAGCAGCCCTTGTTACTTCCTGGAATTTCCCTAGTCTACAGCTTCTCCCACATGGAAGACCTGCCTTAAATCAAAGCCAGTGATGAAGGCACAACGGCAGTCAGTGATTGTGGCCTTCAGGCTTGCGAGGCTGTGAGCACCTGGTCATCTCCCTCAGCTTCCCTCAGGAGCCTTGCCCATCCATGCTCTGTTTTGAGCTCCTCAGGGAAAAAGTCTCTGAAACAGTGGATGCATACTGCGTGGGCTGACACCCTCAGATGGGATGACACCAAAATTGCTGTCTGTAAAATTTTGATGCAGCATTTCAGCAGAAATGTATTATTTTTTTAATAAAAATATCATTGTAGTTAGTTATAACAAGAAAATTATTTTTATAAGCCCAGTTTAGATGTATCAATATGCCTATAAGACTAACACTCTATGCTAATCTACTTTTTTAAACTTTTAATGTGCTCAGGTGAGAGTTGTCATTATTACTCAATCACAATGATGCTTTGTATCACAAGCACACCTGTGGTTTTCATTGCTGAGGATGTTTTTATAGTCAATGATTGTGCCAAATTTTTTGGTGTTTTAGCTACAACATTGGTAATTAGTATTTATGGACTTAAATCAATAGCTTTTTTGAGAATTAAGTAGTAATTGAAGGAAAAGAAGGAGAAAAAATTTTTAAAGATGGAAATAGAAATATCATTTGATCTAGTAATCCTATTACTAGGTATACAGTGGCACAGTGCCTAAGACATAAGTGCCAGAAGGTTGGCAGTTCAAATCCACTGGCCCCTTTGTGGAAGGAAGATGGGGCAATCTATTTCTGTAAAGATTTACTACTAGGAAAACCTATGGGGGGTCACTATGAGTTGGAATTGACTTCATGGCAGTGCTTTTTTTTTTTAATGTTATAGAAGTGAGAGCCAGGACACAAATAGATACATCTGTGCACACCCATGTTCACTGCAGAATTATTCATAATAGCAAAGAGATGGAAACAACCTAAGATGCCCATCAACAGAGGAATGGATAACCAAATTGAAGTACATTCACACAATGGAATACTATGCAACACTAAAGAATAATGTAGAATCCACAAAACACCTCATAACGTGAATGAACTTAGAGGACATTAAAATGAGTGAAATAAGTCAGTCACCGAAGGACAAATATTGTATTAGTCCATAACTATAAAAAAAGACATCCTCTCAGTTATTAATCCATGTTGTAACTAATAAGATTGTAATTCAAGATAGAGAGATTGTACAAAACAACTTTGTTGTTAGTATTCACATAATCTAAGAAATATTACATTTAAGGAAATTACAACTATACTTATCACATATTATTCTATGATTAAAATTGATAATATATATTACTAAGGATTCTGTATGGTCTGGTATGGTAAGAGGTCTGTGGTGGAGTGACTTCATGTGTTACAGCATTTGGTGACACCACTCCTAGTGACATCACTGAGTGGATTGGCCTTATAAGCTGTATTGGCCCTGTCTTCTCCAGAGCATTTGCCATAGGAAATCCCTTTTTGGTCCTCACTAAAGAGTACTGCAGCAGCTCTGCTGGCTAGGCTAAGGTTGGTCAGTTCCTCTTCCAGTGGTCACCCTTCAAACAACCCACTTTCTTCATTCAAGTAGTCCCCTTAGGTGGCCCTGTCTGTTTGGAGCTCTGGGTGATGGAGACACTCTGGAAGTCATGATCCCACCTTATCTACCCAAGCACCACACATTCAAACTCTATACTTACTAAAGGAAATACTTTTTTTTTTTTCTTTAATTTGTGGGGAACCCCAGGAATGCCTTGGGTACCTGATTTTCCTGATGCAGAAAAGAACTTCATTTTACTTTCTCCTAGGCAAGCTCAAAGATAACTGAAAAGGGGTCAATGCCCAACCCATGACATTTTACTAACCCCGGTTGACCCAGGGGAACTCAACAATCAATGCTTATTTTATCCTCTAGTAGACAGATCCAGAAAAGAGAGTCCTTAGCAGCATGCTTTAATTGGAAGAAAATTTAAGGACTACTCTCCACCCACTAGCTGCTGCAGGGGACACTGTACCTTCCAAAGAATGCCCAAAACTGTGTAGCCACTTTGCTATCACTCAGAGAGAAGAAGCAGATGCCACCAGAATGAAACCCCTGAGCCAAGTAATTAATATGTGCACAAATTCTTTGTGGAAAATTAGTGGTTAAGGAGGACTACACGTTGTTTATCAAAATTAGTCAATAAATTGTGAGGTAGCAATTGGTTAATAATGTGCTCAGGTGGCATACTGCCTAAGGCAACTTGACTGCTAACCAAAAGGTTGGTGGTTCAAACCCACCAGCCACTCCACGGAAGGAAGACTGGGCAATCTACTTCCGTAAAGATTTACTGCCTTGGAAACCCAATGTATTTCCCCTGTGAGTCACTATAGATTGCATGGCAGTGAGTTTAGTGTTGTGGTTTTTACATAAATGCATTTCGGAATTTCAGAGGTTTCCAACTCACAGTCAATCTCGAATAAATCTTGAGGATTTTTTAAAATCATTTTTTTGGGAAAATTTTCCATTCTCTCAAGGAGAGTAAAAGAAATTTTGTGTTTATGACTTTCCTTTTCATTTTATTTAATTTTTTAAACCCTAAAATGTCAATTTAAAGAAGAGTTTTAGTCATTTTTGAAGAGAACTCAGAAACAGGATTTTTACCATCTAAAAGGAGAATGTGTGTGTGTGTGCGTATGTGTGTGTGTGTGTTGGAGGGTGAGGTGTGTTTTCTCCAGCACTGGAGGACGACACGAATTTTGAAATACTGACAAATCTGTTTCTGGTCTTCATTTCATGTTGGGAAATGTGTTTCCTGTTGAATTGAGGCTATCCACTTTTGGTGATATTTAAAACGGCCCAACTGAATCTTGTGGATGTTTGGTTAACCATGAAGGAAATAGTTCTTGATCAGGGAGGCAATTACCAACCAAATATGATCACTTCCCAAGCAAAACACATGAATTTGTAACTATTTTTCTTCCACAGTAACGAGCCAGGCAATTATTTATAAGTGAAAAAGGGTTTTCCGTGTGGAAACTCACCAGCCAGGAGTGCTTAGTGGGGTGCGCATGGTGGACTGCCATTCCCAAGGCAAACCCATCTGGCCTCTTGTGTGTCTATACATGTGTTTTTATGAGTGCAAGTGTGGGCAAGACCCTAAGATAGTAAGGTTGTTACCTGATGGAGCTGTAGAGGCTTGTGACTACACCATCAACAATCCCACCCTGGACAAGCTGGGAAAACTGTTTCCTCCCACTGTCCACTGTGAACTCCTGAATGCTTTTTGTTAGGCCAGGGAAACCAGCTGATCCTTCACTTCTAACCCTGGTGTGAGAACTTCAGAAAGACCTGGCTCTAACATTCCGCAGCCACACAATTAGCCAGGGTACACGTGTCTTCTAGAAACTGGCTTCAGTGCACAATGGAGAAATCACTGCCTTACTAGACATCATGTTGTTGTTGTTGTTATTTGCCATCGAGTCGGCCCCAACTCATAGCGACCCCTCCTTGGGTTTCCGAGGCAGTATCACTACGGAACTAGGATTGCCCAACCTTCCTTCCGAGGAGTGGCTGATGGGTTTGAACCGCCAGCCTTCTGGTGAGCAGTCAAGTGCCTTAGCCACTATGCTACCAGAGCTCCCACTAGACATCATAGTGATGGTTAATTGTTAATATGGAGCAAATTTTGACATTCCAGAGAGGTCTACAATTTTTCCCCCTGACCTTAGCATGTGCACTTAACTCTCATGGCTCTTAACAAAACTGGCCTGGGGAAGTGAACCGATAGAAGAGAACTATGGTTTGACTTCCCACAGTTCAGGCACTCTTGGCTGCTTTCTGGGGAGAAGTCTGGCACAGGTGTGAGGCTTCTAACAATAACCACTGCTTTTTTTTTTTGAGCTTGCTATGTGTTAGTACTTTATTTACATTATTTTATTTAATCCTCACAGCAACCCTTTGATATGAAGTAGATAATTTCATTCCCTACTATCCAGCTATGGGTGGGAACTGACTAGAGGGCACCTAATGACATCATCAGGAGCTCTGGTAGCATAGTGCCTAAGGCACTTGACTGCTAACCAGAAGGCTAGCAGTTCAAATCCACCAGCCACTCCTCAGAAGGAAGTGATACTGCTTTGGGAACCCAAGGAGGAGTCGCTATGAGTCGGTTCTGACTCGACGGCACATAATAACCACCACCACAACAACAATGACATCATCCAGATGAGATAATCGAGGCTCAGAGAGAGTAAATGAACAGTAGAGCCAGTTGGCAAACTCAAGTACTATGTGACTTTCCAAGGCCACTGCTCAGATATTAGAAAGTAATGAATTTCTAAACCATCTGCCACCATTACATAGCTCTCTTTTGCCCCAGCTTGCAGAGATGATTCAGGGAGATAAAGGCTGTGGAGGGCTCTGGGTAGAGGTGAGCTGGCAAACCCCAGCTGCAGCCTTTCCTGGCCTCAGGCACCATCCTGTTGCCCATGATTCTTCAGCTGTAGCCTCCGAAATGCTAACCTCCTGGTCTCCCTCCATCCCTCCCATTCTCACCCCATCCACACCCAGAAAACTCACATAGCCTGGCAGTATATGCAGCTAGCAGTGTAGAGCATGAATCTTGGATTCAGTAAATCAAGTTGCAAGGGGCCACCTAGGCACTCCGAGGTTTGGGAGGAAGCTGCTGCCACTTATCACCATCTTCCAAATCCTCTTCCTCTAAAGAAAAAGCCCTGGCTGGGAAAAATAGGCCTCTTCACAAACAATACTTCAGAGAATCAAAGCACAAAATGTACTTTCTCCTGTACTCCTCTGAGTCCCTATTTTCCAGTCATACCTTATCACATGACCTATGGTTCAGCTTCCTTCCATCTTGCTGGCCCAGCAAGATCTTTGAATGCTCACTATCCATGGTGCCACTAGCTAAGATTTTAACTTTGTGAGAAGCCAAGAATGTTTCAGACATTGTTCCTTCTGCTAGAATGTAACCATTGCCAGCCATGTTTTCAAATTTAAGATCTCAGCAGTTCATTTTGAACATTCTCAGTTTATTTCTCACATTAACTGAAAAGTAATGGAAAATTATGGGTTAGATTTTCAGACAGAATTCTCTCTTTTATTAGCACAGTTAGTTACTTATGCCCAGGTTGTCACTTGCCTCTATTTAAAAAATAATAATAATAATAACCACTCAATTGCCAAAGTGTATCAGAGGAGATCACAAGCCCTTTATTCTGAAGCACCTCTGGGTGGACTCAAACTGTCAACTTTTTTGGTCAGGCATTAAGCCTTTACAACACTCAAGGACTCTTTGAAAATTTGATTGAAACAAAATGAATCTTACTGCATTTGCCTTTTAATCACCATGTTTCAAAGAGATCTTGAGCATTTGCTAAAACTCCTTCGAAACTGGAAGCATATGTGACAAAGCAGGAGCTAAACCTTACGCAGTTCCTACTTGGGGAAACACAGTATATTTTTGCACTCAGGACTCTGTACAAGATACATTGTTTAACTGAGATGATATGATGTTGAAAAAATAACATTTTAATGTATGAGATTTTATGTTACATAAACTATATAAGCCATTTGAAAATAGGTTTTTAAATATTTGTGTTCTATTTATTTTCAACATTCTTCACACTGGATAAAATGTTGATGCTTTAAAAAATCAGGCTTTATCCTCTGTACAATCTTAAAACACATGCCTTGGATTCAAATATCCAACAAAAAGTGTTAACGCAGTGGTACAAGTGAATATTTCACTTCAGTGTACTTATTTTTTATATTTAAAAGCCAAGTCTACTTGATGAAAGACATGGATCTAATATATTTAGGGTCATCTCAACAACTGAAGCAGATTGAACAGCAGATTCAATTGACTGAGAAGAGCTTGGTCACAAGGAGAAGCCTGTTGCTGTCAAATAGATTCTGAAACACACTGATCCTATAGGACATAGTAGAACTGCCCCACAGGGTTTCCAAGGCTGTGATCTTTACTGAAACAGACTGCCACATCTTTTTCCCATTGAGCATTTGGGGGGTCAAACTGCCAACCTTTGGGTTAACAGCTGAGCACATAACCACTCTGCAACCTGAGCTCCTTGTCACAAAATGATCTTACCAAAAGGAAAAAAACAAAACAAAAACTGTTGACTCTGTGCTTTCTGTTACTGTAGTGAAGTAACACTTTATTCCTACCAATGGAGGGATTGTGGGGATCAAGAAAGAATTTAAGTGGAAAATAGACGTAAGTAGTAACACTTCAAACTACTTATTAAAGTATGTGTAGTAATCTCTGAATAAAAATATAAAGGGCTTTCTTACCAGAAGGTGTTGTTGTTCTTAGGTGCTGTGGAGTTTGTTCCAACTCATGACAACCTTACGTATGACAGAACAAAACAGTGCCCAGTTCTGCACCATCTTTACAATAATTGCTGTGTTTGAGCCCATTGTTGCAGCCACTGTTTCAAAGTGTCACAGCAGAAAATACTTGATGATAATGCTAAGTATAATGTTACTAAACAATATTGTCTTACACTTGCTTTCTGATTTTCGCCAATTCTTGTTGTTGTTTTGTGCCATCCAGTCAGCCCCGACTCATAGCGACCCCTCCTTGGGTTTCCAAGGCAGTATCACTACAGAAGTAGGATTGCCCAACCTTCCTTCCGAGGAGTGGCTGGTGGGTTTGAACCACCAGCCTTCTGGTTAGCAGTCAAGTGCCTTAGGCACTATGCTACCAGAGCTCCTAGTTTCTAGTTATTTGGGGAGTTTTTCCTTAGTTTAATTGTTATTATTTACTTGGTTTTGTTTTTGTAATTGTGGTCATACTGAAAATAAAACAAATGAGGAACTTTTTATTTATTATATAATCCTAATGTGATTCCTAGGAGCTCTGGTAGCATAATGCCTAAGGCACTTGACTGCTAACCAGAAGGTTGGTTGTTCAAACCCACCAGCCACTCCTTGGAAGGAAGATGGGGCAATCTACTTCCATAGTGATACTGCCTTGGAAACCCAAGAAGGGGTCGTTATGAGTCGGGTCCGTCTCGACGGCACATAACAACAACAACAGCGATGTGATTCTTTACTTAGAGTTTCTAAATAAATGAGGTTTCACCTTGCCAAATATATAATTAAAACAGACATAGCAAATGTGGCTGTAATTATAGTGGTATGTAATTACAAATTTAATATTAAGAAGAATTATATGTCACTTATGAATTAATTTTTTTCTCTTCTTATGGAAACTGATAGAATTCAGCTAGACACTTTTGTCTCTAAAATAATGTAAATTATGTCAAATAATCAATTTTTATTATAACACATTTCAGAAACTTGGACAGATATCAGCAAAATCATTTTAATTTTTTAAGATGAAAAATTAACACAACCAAAAAAAAAAAAAGACAATTGGCATCATATATTCAAGAACATTTTTTAAGTGGATGTATCTCTACATGCCACCACTTGTCTGTCAGTTTGTTGTACTGTGGTGGCTTTATATGACATGTTGGACTACATTTTCTGTTGAATTGGGGAGAAGCTAATCCATTATAGATTGTTTCAGATCATTGTTGTATTTTTAATCTTATTTAGTTAAGAGAAATTAGTTTTATGTTCTTGTCAGTAAGTAAATAAATATACAATAAAGTCCAAACTTAATAATTAAGTTTATTTGAAATTGTTATTTATGTTTTAAAAGGAAACATTTCATTTTCATAATTGTGTGTGTAAATAATATTTTAGTTATATATTACTTTTCCAAAAGACTAACTCCAAAGGAAGCTCCACAGCATAACTAAATTCATCTGGCAGGAGATTTGATATTTCTGTAGTTCTACTAACAATTTAAAGAGCACTGGTGGTATAGTGGATAAGGCAATTGGCTGCTAATCAGAAGCTCTGTGGTTCAATGGGGCAATCTACTTCCATAAAGATTTATAGATTTTTACAATAAAAACAACAACAAAATGTGTTTAACTTTTAGGTCAATCAATGCACTTTGATTGCATGTTTGATCAAACTGCAGCAGTTTCTATAATCTTTAATTTCTTCATCTTTGGCATTAGTGGTTGGTTAGTAAATTTGAATAATAGCTATATTAACAGGTCTTCCTTGCAGGCATAGGGATATCACCCCATTACTGACAGTGTTATACTTCAGGATAGATATTGAAATGTTCTTTTTTATGATGAATGCATTGTGTTCCACTTCAGTTTGTTGTTTCCAGCATAGTAGACCATGCTATAGTCTGATTCCAAGTAGCCAATGCCAATCCATTCCAGCTCACTAATGACTAGAACATCCATTGCCAAGTATTGTATTTCATTTTGATGACTTCCAGTTTTCCTTGATTCATATTTTCAACATTCCACATTCTAATGGTTGTTTTTGGCTGTTAACTTCTTATTTTGACTCATGCCACATCAGCAAATGAAGATCCCAAAAGCTTTACTCCATTGAAGTAATTAAGGTTGACTCAGCTTTGAAGAGGTAACACTTTTCCAGCCATGTTTTGAATGCATTCTAACTTGAGGGGCTCATTTACCACTACTATATCAGACAATGTTCTGTTGTTATCCATAAGGTACAGAAGGAAGAAATCTGAGCTTCACTTGAAGGCACTGGCAAAAAACAAGGCTCCAGGAATTGATGGAACATCATTTGTGATCTTTCAACAAATGGATGCAACTCTGGAAGCACTCACTCTTCTATGTTAAGAAATTTGAAAGACAGCTACAAGACCAACTAACTGGAAAAGATCCATATTTGTGCCCATTCCACAGAAAAGCGATCCAACAGAAGGAAGTTATCAAACAACATAATTAATATCACATGCAAGTAAAATTTTGAAGATAATTTAAAAAATTGTTGCAGTCATTCATTGACAGGGAACTGCCAGAAATTCAAGCTAGGTTCTGAAAAGGACATGGAACAAAGGATATCATTGTTAATGTCAGATGGATCTTGGCTGAAAGCAAACAATACTAGAAAGGTGTATACTGTGTTTTCTTGACTATACAAAGACATTTGACTGTGTGGATTATAACAAATTATGTATAACATTTTGGATAATGGGAATTCCAGAATACTTAGTAGTGCTCATGCAAACCTGTAGATAGATCAAGACATACCATAGCCTTTCAAACAGAACAAGGGGATAATGTGTGGTAGTTGGCATTGTGTGTCAACTTGGCTGGACCATGATTCTGAGTGGTTTAAGCAGTTGTAATGTGGTTATTTCCATGATAAGTTCGTATGTATATGCTTTGAGCAGCCAATCCATTGAAAGGGAGTCTCCCTAGGGGTGTGCCCTGCTTCTAATGGATGTCCTGGGAAAAAGAGACAACGTTCTTTGGATCTGAATCCTGTTGTGTTGCCTACAACTGTCCGTGAGTGAACAACCCCTCCTTCTGCCAAGTAATCTTGGATTCATCATCTGCTGAAGTCAACAGCCAGTATACTGCCTGCCAAACTTGAGCTTGTCAGCCCCTGTAGCTATGTGAGTTAAAAGAAGGCTCCAGTTTGATATTTGATCCAAGAACTTGGGACTTGCCAGCTTCTATAAGTGTGTGAGCTATTTTCTTAGAATAAATTTCTCTCTCTCTCTCTCTCTCTCTCTCTCTGTTTCTCTCTCTAAGCTTTACTGATTTTGCTTCTCTAGAGAACACAGCCTAACACCTACTGACTGGTTTAAAATCAGAAAAATGTATGCATCAGGGTTGTATCCTTTCATCATACTTATTCAGTTTATATGCTAAGCAAATAATCCAAGATGGTGAACTATATGAAGCAAAATGCAGTATCAGGATTAAAGGAAGAATCATCGACAATCTAGGATACGTAGAAAACACAACTTGGCTTGCCTAAAATGAAGAAAATTTGAAGCACTTAATGATAAAGATAAAAGATTATACCCTTCAGTGTGTATCATACCACACTTCAACATAAACAAACAAGCAAAAAATCCTCAAAACTGGAACAATAAGCAGCATGAGGATAAATGATGAAAATATTGAAGTTCTCAAGAATTTCATTTCACTTGGATCAACAATCAATGCTCACAGAAACAACAGTGAAGAAATCAAAGAACATTTTGAATTTGGGAAACCTGTTACAAAAGGCCTTTTTAAAATCTTTTTTTTAAAGTTACTTTGATGACTAACGTGTGCCTCACCCAAGCCATGGTATTTTTTATCACTTCACATGCATGAGAAAGCTGGACAGTAAAAAAGGAAGGCTCAAGAAAAATTGACGCATTTGTATTGCGGTGTTGGTGAACAATATTGTTATACCATAGACCGACAGAAGAACAAACAAATCTATCTTGTAGGAAGTACATCCAGAATGCTCCTTAGAAGCAAGCATGGCAAGACTTTGTTTCACTTACTTTGGACATGTTATCAGAAGACATCAATCCCTGGAGAAAGAAATCATCATGCTTGGTCAGCAAAAAAAAAAACAAGTAGACCCTCAACAAGATGAATCAACACATTGGCTGCTGCAATGGGCTTAAACATATCTACTATTGTGAGGTTCAGAACCTGGCAATGTTCATTCTGTTATCCATAGGGTCGCTATGAGTAAGAGCAGACTCCACGGCAACTAACGACAACAATTTTTAAGTCATAGTTCTGCTTGACAAGTCACCTTTATTAAATTTCACAAGTAACTATGTTATCTCTTGTGTTTTCATCTTATTGTTGTACATTAGAATTATACAGTATTAAAATTATGACTTCGTTATTAACACATTTCCCATTATAAAATGCACTATCATTAACTCACACAATATTTCAATAAACATTTAAAATGTAAATCAGAAAACTTGTGGGCACCTGACAAAATTGTTCTTTTTTCCCCCACACTGGGTCACTAT
>NW_006922663.1:77720-78549 GCF_000298275.1 Orycteropus afer afer
TTCTGGTGGCGTAGTGCCTAAGGCATTTGACTGTTAACCAGAAGGCTGGAGGTTCAAACCCACCAGCCACTCCATGGAATGGAAGACTGGGCAATCTTCCATAAACATTTACCTCCTTGGAAACCCAAAGGGGGTCACTATGCGTCGGAGTCAGCTCGATGGCCATGAGTTTGGTTATTGCTTTTGGTATATCATATCCCATATCAAAATTGTCTTCTCTTAATTATCCATCTATTTTCCCTCCCTTCCCCACCTCTCCCGTCACAGGTAACCAACGAAGAAAATTTCCTTCCTTGTGTAAACCTTTCCTTGACTTTTTACAATAATGGACTCATAAAATATTTGTCCTTTTGTGATTGACTTACTTCACTCGCATAATGTCCTCCAAGTTCATTCACGTTATGAGGTAATTTGCTGATTCTTCATTCTTCTGCTTTCTAGTAGCTTTGGACCTAAGGCACTTGACTGCTAACCAGAAGGCTGGCAGTTCAAACCCACCAACCACTCCTTGGAAGGAATGTTGGGCAATTTACTTCCATAGTGACACTGCCTCAGAAACCCAAGGAGGGGTCTCTCTATGAGTCAGGTCTGACTCAACGGTACATAACAACAACAGCAACAACAACTTTTATTGTAGTGAAAACACAAGACATCCATCCACCAACATGCCAACTTCTCCATTTACAGCTCAGGCACATTGATGACATTTGTCATGTTGTGGCACCATCATTGCTATCTTTTTCCAAAATATTCCATTGTCATTAGCATAAACTCAATGCCTTGCAAACAAAAGCTTCCCCTTTCCCCCCTCTCTCCTACCCTTGGTAAC
>NW_006922663.1:80178-80816 GCF_000298275.1 Orycteropus afer afer
ATATATATATAATTTTTTCCCCAACCTATCTAAGGATTTCCCTCCCCCTACCCTCCCATATCTGGTAACCAACAAAGAAAGTTTCCTTCCATGTATAAACCTTTCCTTGATTTTTACAATAGTAGACTAATGCAACATTTGTCCTGTAATTGACTTATTTCATTCAGCATAATGTCCTCCAAGTTTATCCAGGTTATGCAGTGTTTCACAGATTTTACATTATTCTTCAGGGTTGCATAATATTCCATTGTGTGTATATACCACAGTTTGTTTATTCATTCCTTGGTTGATGGACACTTAGGTTGTTTCCACATCTTTGCTATTATGAATAGTGCTGTGATGAACATGGGTCTGCATATATCTGTTTTTGTGTTGGCTTTCACTTCTTCAGGTTATATGTCTAGTAGTGGGATTGCTGGAAAAAATGGTACTTCTATTTCCAAATTTTTAAGGTATCTCCATACCTATTTCCACAGTGGTTGTATCATTTTACACTCCCACGAGCAGCATATAAGAGTCCCAATCTCTCCACATCTTCACCAGCATTGTTATTTTCTGTCTTGTTGAACTTTGTTATTAATGCTGGAGTGAGATGGTACCTCATTGTTGTTTTGATTTGCATCTCTCTAATGGCTAAT
>NW_006922663.1:81493-82116 GCF_000298275.1 Orycteropus afer afer
TGCAAATGGATATCCAGTTTTGCCAGCACCATCTGTGAAAGAGACTATCTCTTCCCCATTGAATGAATTTCAGTCCTTTGTCAAAGATCAGCTGACCATAGGTCAATGGATCTATTTCCGGGTTCTCAATTCTGTTCCCCTGGTCTGTTGTTGTACTGATAACAGGCTGTTTTGACTATTGTGGCTGTATAGTAGGTTTTGAGATCTGGCAATGTGAGACCTCCTACTTTTCCTTCTTCAGTAGTGCTTTGCTTATCCAAGGTCTCTTTCCTTTCCATATAAAATTAGTGATTATTTTTCCATGTCTTTGAAGAATGCTGATGGAATCTGGATTGGGATTACACTGAATGTATAGATTGCTTTGGGTAGTACTGACATTTTCATAATGTTCAATCTTCTTATCCATAAGCATGGTATGTTCTTCCATTTATATAGATCTCTTATAGTTTCTTGAAGTAGTGTTTTGTAGATTTATTCCCAAGTATTTTATCTTTTTGGTAGCTATATTAAATGATATTGATTTCCTTTCAGAGACCTCTTTGCTGGTGTAGAGGAATCCAAATGCTTTTTGTATGTTGATCTTGTATCCTGCCACTATGCTAAAACTTTCAATAAGTTCTGGT
>NW_006922663.1:82666-85454 GCF_000298275.1 Orycteropus afer afer
TGTAGTTTTCCTTTCTAGTGGTGTCATTGCCTGGTTTTGATATCAGGCTTAGCTTGCTTCATAAAATGAATTTGGAAGGATTCTATCCTTTTCTATGTTCTGGAATAGTTTGAGTAGGATAGGTGTCAGCTTTTTCATGAATGATTGGTAGAATTCTCCAGTGAAACCATTTGGGCCAGGACTTTCTTTTGTTGGTAATTTTTGTTTGTTATGACCTATTCAGTTTCTTCTTTTGCTATGGGTTTGTTCAAACTTTCTATCTCAGTCTGTGTTAGTTTAGGTAAGTAGTGTGTTTCTTGAAATCTGTCCATTACTTATAAGTTTTCAAATTTATTGGAGTATAGTTCTTCCTAATATCCTGATATTACTCTTTTATTTCTGTAGGTTCTTTTGTGATATCACCCCTTTCATTTCTTATTCATGCTATTTGCATCTTCTTCTTCTTTTCCTTTGTTAAGTTTGCCATCGTTTTTCGATTTTATTAATCTTTCAAAGAACCAACTTCTAGTGTTGTTGATTTTTTTCTATTGTCTTTCTATTTTCCATTTCATTAATTTCTGCTTGAATCTTTGTTATTTCTTTTCTTCTGGTGACAGTAGGCTTTTTTTTTTTTTTTTGCTGCTCTTCTAATTGTTGCAGATGTTGGGCTAAGGTGTTGATTTTGGCTCTTTCTTCTTTTTTGATGTGTGTATTTACTGCTATAATTGGCCTGCTGATCACTACTTTTGTGGACTTGTAGACTGCTGGCAGCTTTCCTGAGGGGGCAGTCATTTGGGGTGCTTGGAAGCATCCAGGGCAGACATTTTGAGTGTATGTGGGTGCCATTCTTGCTGGCACTGTATCCTGGGAGTGGAATCCACCTGCCAAGGACTGTATGGGCAACCACACTGGAGACATATTACTAGAGAGATGTGATAGTCCTCTTGTTACTCTTGTACTTCATGCTCTCATAGTGGACTGGGGTGTGGCCATCCTTCCACCACCCACCTTTTTGACTTGTGGGTGTTCCATCCCAGTCTGTGCCCTGGCAGAGCCTGGGTGCCATTCCCTGCCTCCCATAGATTTGTTTTTGTTTCTTTGTTTTTAAATTATTATTTTTAACTTCCTCCTTTCTTCATTTTTTTTGCTTTTCTCTTTCCCATTCTTGGTCCTTTATTGTCTTTTTTCTCTTCTCCTTTTCCAGTTCCCTTCTTTTTGCTTTCTCTTCATTCTTCCCTTCCCTTGTTTTTCCTCTTGCAGTTTTCCCTGTTCTCTCACTCTTCTTTTCTCTCATTCCTCCTTCCCCAAATATTGTCACTTTTTTATTCCATTTTTCACATTATCCTTTAAAAATATTTTGAAAATTTTTATTCTTATTTATTGCATTTCAATTTTTTCTTTTGTGATTTTTGCTGTTTGTTCATATGATTTGAGTTTTTTGTTTGGTTTTTAATTTTTGTTTTTGTTGTTGTACTGAGAGGGACACAGCAACCATTCCTACACTTCCCAACCATATCTGCACCTCCTGCAGCCCTACCTACTGAGTGAGGGTCATTGATTGCTTTTGCACCAACTGAGCAATGATAAATGGCAGCCAATACCAGCTCAACTCACCTTCAACTGCTATTAACAAATAGTTAACAGTGATCTGTACACACACTCTCATTCATTGCCATACCCACCAGGAGACAGGTGGTGAGTGCCTAAGTGCTAAAAACTAGTGAATAGAGGAGCACAGTACCCTGCTCACAGAGATATATCAAAACAAAATAAAGGAAAGAAAATCTTGTGTGAATCATACCAACATACAACCACAAATTAAACATAAAAACAACAAGACCAAAATGTCTCAGAGACAACAGACCATCACAGTCTACATCAAAAAACAAGATAAAGTACTAGAAACAAGGGACCAGGATACAAACCCAGAAAACATCCCTGAGGAAGAACTCCCTGGTAAGGAATTGAAAAAAAATTGTATTTGGGTACCTTCGATGAATTGAGATACAGATCAAGGAAAACACTGACAAAATGAAGGAAACCACTCACAAAATGAAGGAAAATGCAGACCAAACTCTATAACAATTTAGGAAAGCAATACAAAAATAAATTTACAAAACAAACAAAATAATAGAAGCAATAAATAAACAACAAACAGAAATCCAAAAGATGAATATTAAGATTTCAGAAATAGATAACACATTGAGTGGGCAGAGGAGTAGAATTGAATCAATGGAAGACAGAATTAATGAGATTGAAAACAAATATCTCAATCAATACTGCTTTGTTAAGGGATCATCAGACAAAAGATCAAAACATAGTGAAGAAAGATGAAGATTCATGTGGGATACTATCAAGAAGAATAAACTATATGTAATTGTAATTCCAGAACAGGAAGAGACAGATAAAACCACAGAGAAAATTGTCATTTCCCTAATATGATGAAAGACAAGACTATATTCATTCAAGAAGCTCAACAAACCCCAAACACAATAGTCCCCATAAGAAAATCACCAAGATGTATCATCATCAAACTCACCAAAACCAAAGACAAAAGCAAGAATCCTGAAAGCAGTACAGGGAAAATAAAAAAAGTTACCTAGAAAGGACAGCCAGTAAGACTAAGCTGTGATTTCTTGGCAAAAACCAGGAGGTAAGAAGATAATGTTGTTGTTAAGTGCTGTCGAGTCATTTCTGACTCATAGTGACCCCACACACAGCAGAGCGAAACACAGCCTGATCCTGCGCCAGCCCCACAATCCCTGCTATCCTTGAGCCCATCATCACAGCCACCGTGTCAATCCATCTC
>NW_006922663.1:98450-100947 GCF_000298275.1 Orycteropus afer afer
TTTATGTGAATGATCAGAATTCCCAAGTGTATAGTAGAGCTGACAAGAGACAATGTTGTGGTCACTGCTTGGTCACAGCCAGCTACCCAGAGGGACTGAGTAGTTGAAACTGCTGGCTTGGGATCATAGTTGCAAGGGACATCAAGCTCAATTGACATAACATACTATACAAAACATTGTTCCACCTCCTACTTTGGTGAGTAGCAACTTGGATCTTAAAAGCTAGCAAGCTACCATCTAGATGCAACGATGGGTCTCTCCTCATCCAGAGCAAAAAGAATGAAGAAAACCAAACTTCTTGGAAACAATTAGTCCTAGCGACTGGTACACCATCCGGTCTGCAACCTATACAACTATGAGAACAGAAGAACTAGATGGGTCCTGGCTACCACTGTCATCCATTTGGAAGGGGATCTATGTAGGAGATCCTTGATGGAGAGGGAGAACAATGTGGAAGAATACTCAAATTCATTTGGAGAAAAAAAAAAGGTGGGGATCATGTTTCCTAGTCCAATGGAGCTTGGTGGAACCACTGAGACTATGGCCTCTAGCTGCCCTTCAGGTCTGGAATTGAACCCACACCTGTGGTTTCCAGCCAAACAAAAGACAGGCATATGAGTTAAACATTTACCTCAAGTAGATACACTCCTTGGAGAGAACAATCATGGGAGAAAGAAGGGCTGCTTATGCACAGGGGGACAGCTCAGGGGGCAGGAGTGTATGGAGGGATGGACACTGGGAAGAGATAACTATGGGGAGGAAGTTGGAAGGGAGATGTTGCATTGTGGTAAACTGTGGTTAATGACATGATACAAAGTATATGTGAACTGCTGTATGGAAAGTGAATTTTCTCTGTAAATCTTCATCCAAATCACAATTAAAAAAAAAAAATAGAGTGAGACAAATCTGCTTTGTAAATTTGCATGCAAATCATAATAAAAATACTAAAGAATATTCTGGCTATATTTCTTTAAAAAAGAAAATCATTTGGTTTCCTCTTTGCCAGTTATGAGATCTCTGAAAAGGAAATAAGGAAATTGATACCATTTACTATAGCTACCAAAAAGATAAGATACTTGGGAATAAATCTTACCAGGAACAAAATCTTGCCAAGCTATACAAAGAAAACTACAAAACAGTACTCCAAGAATCAATAAAAGATCTACTTAAATGGAAGAACATACCATGCCCATGGATAGAAAGGTTGAACGTTGTGAAAATGTCAATACTACCTGAAGCAATCTATGCATTCAATACAATATTGATCCAGATACTATCAACATTCTTTAAAGATATGGAAAAACCTATCACTAATTTTATATGGAAAGGAAAGAGACCTTGGATGAGCACACCAGTACTGAAGAAGAAGAGCAAAGTAGGACATCTCACACTCCCAGATCTCAAAACATACTACACCGCCACAGTTGTCAAAAGAGCCTGGTTTTGGTACAACTGCAGACACATAGACCAATGGAAAAGAATTGAGAACCCACAAATAGATCCTTCGGCCTATAGTCAGTGGATCTTTGACAAAGGGCTGAACTCCATTAAATAGGGAAGAGATAGTCTCTTCCACAAATGGTGCTGTCAAAACTGGTTATATATTTGCAGAAAAAATGAAACAAGATCTATACCTCACACCATACACAAAAACGAACTCCAGATGGATCAAAGACTTAAATGCGAAACCTAAAACTATAAAGTTCATCAAATAAAATATAGAGGCAAACTTAGGGGTCCTGATTATGGCATAAATAGACCATCACACATAACCCAAAATCACAAACAGCAGAAGATAAGCTAGATGATTGGGACTGTCTAAAAAGTAAATGCTTATGCACATCAAAAGACTTCTCCAATAGAGTAAAAGAGAACTTACAGAATGGGAAAAAATATTTAGAAATGACATATCTGACAAAAGACTTATCTCTAGAATTTATATGAAACCCCAACATCTCAACATCAAAAAGACAAGCAATCCTATTAAAAAAAAATTGCAGAAGAAATGAACAAACACTTCACCAAAGAAGATATTCAGGCAGTCAACAAACACATGAAGAAATGTTCACGATCATTAATCATTAGAAACCAAAACAACAATGAAATACAATTTCACCACAGCATTAATAGCAAAGCCCAAAAAGACAGAGAATAACAAATGCTGCCCAGGATATGGAGAGTTTGGAACTCTCATACACTGCTGGTAGGACTGTAAAATGATACAACCACTGTGGAAATTGGTATGGCAATTCTTTAAAATGTTGGAAATAAAAATACCATTTGATCCAGCAATCCCAATACTAGGTATATCTCCTAAAGAAGTGAGAGGCAGGGCATGGAACAGATATATGCATACCCATGTTCATTGCAGCATTATTCACAATAGCAAACTGATGGAAACAACCTATGTGCTCACTGACCAAGAAATGGATAAACAAACTGTGGTACATACAGACAATGGAATATTATACAACTCTAAAGAATAATGTAGAATCTG
>NW_006922663.1:101182-103503 GCF_000298275.1 Orycteropus afer afer
TTTTTTGGTTACCGGGAATAGGAGGGGAGGGGAGGATAAATTCCTAGATAGGTTGAAAGAAATGTATGTGTGTGTGTGTGTGTGTGTGTGTATAAACCAGAGATTATTAGAGGTTACCAGTCTTAGGAGGGAGGGGGAGAGGGATGCTTTTGTTTGCAGGGCCTTGAGTTGATGCTAATGGTGGTGGAATATTTTGGAAAAGGATAGCAGTAATGAGGGCACAACATGAAAAATGTCATTAGTGTTCCTGAGCTGTAAATGTGGATGTTGTTATGTTGATGAATGTTCTATTGTGTGTGTTTTCAACACAATGAATGTAGAAAAGAAAAAAAAAGCAATTAAAACAAATATCTTTCTGTTAGTTAAAATCTAAAGATTATTTTTAGATGTACCATTATTAACTGTATTGATTATATAGTGCTATTATAACAGAAATACCATAAGTGGATGGCTTTAAGAAACAGAAATTTATTCTGTCACAGTTCAGGAAGCTAGAAGATGCAATTCAGTGTACTAGCTAACAGGAGGCTTTCTCTCTCTGTTCGCTCACCATTTAAGAGGCAGGTCCTTTTCTCCTTTCAGCATCTGTGGGCCCAGAATTCCTTGGAGATATCCATGTGTCTTGGAATTAATCTTCTCATAGATCTAGGAGGTTCCCAGCACAGGGACTGTGGGTCCAAAGATGCCCTCTGCTCCTGGCTGTTTTTCTTTGGTTGTAATAAATGTTCTTGCTCTTCTCGCTTCTTTCTCCTTTTATCTTTTGTAAGATAAAAGATGATGCAGGTCACACCCGTGGTAACTCCCATTACATCAGATCAGGGCTGTGATCTGGGTAAGGGCATTACATGTCAGTCTTATCTTCTTACAAATATTGGAAGATCACATCATGGGGATGATTTAATCATCATATATCTTCAAAATTACATCACTAAATAACTGGCAATGAGAACCCTGGGGAGCCAAGTTGACACAATTTTTTTTGGGAACACAATTCAATCCAGAACATCAACAAAAGAGAAGGTAGAAATTCCAGGTAGTGAATTTGTGCTATTAAACATAGTAAAAAACCAGTCTAGAAGCAGTATAAGAATGTATTCTTGTAATTGGCAAAGACAATAGTGAGAAGATTTATATATTGAAGGATGCAATCATAATTCACTAAAATATAATGATATGTTAATATGTTTTAAATAGCTGACACAAACGTATGCTTAAAATGTTTTTACACAGATGGTTTTGACTATTTAGATTAAATTATTTCTTATTAACAAATTAAACCATTAAAACTTTTTAAGGACAGATATTTTATTTCAAAATGAAAGATTAAGTAAACATTAGCAAAAATGTGTAGTAATTTTTTTCTGATTCTTGTAAGATAATTTTCCTCTGTGTTCTCAAATTTTGCCTCCCTAAGCACGGCTTTAATTTCACCTTCAAGTTCATTTTCCCATAATTAACTTTTATGAACTTCTGGTTTCATATTTACATATCATACATGCCTGAGTATGCAACTGTGACTCCTAAAAAGTAAGATTAAATCTGAAATTAAATCTGCCTTGAAAATCTATGAAAAGCCATGTGCTAATGTGTATAAAATAAAAACAGAGTTCTGAATAAATCTAGCCTTCCTTCTATGTTTCTCTTCTCACTGTTCAATATTGTGGTAGAAATCCTTTCAGTAAATTCTAGTTCTTCTTACCTTTCCATTCTATTCAATGGATGTCTACTGAACTTTGAAGATTTTGCTTTTAACCCCTGCTGTTATTTCCTAGTTCTGGTTTAAATCTTTTTAGGTTAGTAAATGACCATTTGAGTAAGATGTTTTTTCTTTATTTGCTACAATTTACTCCTTAAAAATTAATGTAACTTAAAGTTAGTGATTATTTTAAGAGACTCTCTCTCTTATTTTTGGTCATTTTACATAGCTGAAGCATCCATTAAGCTTTTGAGTAATATATGCCTTGACATGTATCTATAGTAACCAAATTTATACATAATGTAAGACATGAACAACTAAAAAAGCCCAAACTCACTATCATAGAGTCGGTTCCAACTCATAGTGACCCCTCCTTGGGTTTCTGAGGTGGTATCACCACAGAAATAGATTGCCTAATCTTCCTTCTTAGGAGTGGCTGGTGGCTTTGAACTGCTAGCCTTCTAGTTAGCAGTCAAATGTTTTAGGCACTTTGTCACCAGAGCTACCCCTACATGAACAACTAGGGTTTACATTTTCCCTCTCACTGGCAAAAATAAAAAAATGAAATAAATACCACTCTCTCTCTCTCTCTCTCTCTCTCTCTCTATATATATATATATATATA
>NW_006922663.1:103603-107632 GCF_000298275.1 Orycteropus afer afer
TTATAATCTATTGGCCACAAGAAGAAGACTTTAAGCATTCTTGGACCTATGCCAATTATTTTGGTAATCTAAAAATGTACTTTTAACCAAAATGTCCAGTTTAATCTCAGAGAAAAGATTAATTTTTTGCCCCATAGTTTCAAGATATCAGAGGAAACATTTTCTTTTAGTTGGCATATGCAGGTTTATTTACTGACAATAATTGCTATATCTCTGTGCCCTAAAATCCTCTATGTAAACAAAAATTCTCTCAATGTTTCATAAGCTCCATATGTTTGCATGTTTATGTACATGCATATGTGTATTTGTATGTAAAAATGTTTTCAAATGTGCAGATTTCCCATATGGAAAAAAAAATCCTTCACTGCATCTCTTCAGATATGTAGGGAGATAGATATACACATATGTGTGCATGATATCAACTAAGTAAATGCTCAATATTTTCTGTTATTAGTAGGATCATACATACAGTGATTACCCTTCTTATTTTCTAGAGTTAATATTTTCTGGGAGATATATTAGACTAACAAGGTATCCGATCATATATAAAAATTATTTTTATTTTATAAATTCAGCAGAAGATAAAAACCATTCAATACATATGGTAATATAAATTTGTGCTTTGGTGAATTTGTAGTGCTAGTAAAAGTTTGAAAAGCAATTGAAAAATTTAATGAAAATTAAAATTTTAGTATTTTCCTCTGTAGTAAATAAAATTTCTTTTTACTAACTCTTGCTATTTGATAATCTTGACTCCCATATCTCCACTGCTGTTTACTTTCATAATTTGTGTTTTCTGTTCCTAGGATGTTTCAGTTATTTGGAAAGCACCCAGTGAATGTCTGGTATAGTCTAGGCTTGGGGCTAAGGATCATGAGAGTCTGTGGGAAAATTCCTTATTCACATTGAACTTCAATATATGTGAAATGTGGATAACAATACCACCTACCTCTCAGACTGAAATGAATTTAACATGTGCTAATCCACTTTATAGTCTCAACTTTTTGCCAGAATATTGTTGGGGAATGCTTTCCTAAAACTGAGCAGGTGTAGTCTAGTTCAAGTTTCTGTGCTTGAGCTAAGTCTTGGCTTTGACAACAGTTCAGCAATCTTATTTTATATTCTTCATCTCATGTTTCACAACTACCATTTCCTTTTCCCCTAAGTCCCATTTCCTTTTCCCATACTTCAAGATGGTGACTTCTAATCTTTGTTTACTAAGCACAGAGATTATTTTTTTCATCTACTACTTCTTCACCTAAAAATGTCATTTGGTTTCATCAATTTTCACATCCTTCTTCTTGTACCTCCCTAATCTGTGTTCTTCTCCTCATCTCCTCTTGAGTCCTAAAAACCCATCCTCCTACATTTACCCTGACTGTGAGGCTATTGAAAGTGCCATGGTTTGGGTCAGGGACACGTTAGTCCTCAAAAAGGCATCCTTGCTCTTTAACACTTTAAAGAAATCTTTTGCTTAGTGCAATATATAGTTTGATGTTTTGACTGCTGTTTCCGTGTATGTTGATTATGGATCCACTTAAAATGAAATCCTTGACAACTACAATCTTTTCTCCATTTATCATGATGCTACTTATTGGTCTATTTGTGAGGATTTTTGTTTTCTTTATGTTGAGGTGCAATCCATACTGAAGGCCATAGTCTTTGATCATTCTTAGTAAGCAGTAAGTGCTTCAAGTCTTCTTCCTTTCAGCAAGCAAGATTGTGTCATCTGCATATTGCAGGTTGCTAATGAGTCTTCCTCCAATCTTGATGCAATTTTCTTCTTCATATATAGTCCAGGTTCTCAAATTATTTACTCAACATACAGATTGAATAAGTATGGTGAAAGGATACAACACTGACACACACACACACACACACACACACACACACTTCATGTGTATCCTCTTGTTCTGTTTGAACATAGAACAAGAACTACAGCCCCCTGGTCTATGTACAGGTTCTTCATGATCACAATTAAGAGTTCTGGAATTCCTATTCTTCTCAATGTTATCCATAATTTGTTATGATCCACATAGTCAAATTCCTTTGCATAGTTGATAAAATACAGGTAAATATCTTTCTAGTATTCTTTGTTTTCAGTCAAGGTCCATTTGACATAAGCAATGATAATATCCCTCTCTCCATGCGCTCTTCTGAATCCAGGTTGAATTTCTGGCAATTCCCTGTCAATATACTGCTGCAACAGTTTATGATTTATCATCAACAAAATTTTGCTTGTGTGTGATATTAATGATATTGTTAATGAACCTTCACAATCTGTTGGATTATCTTTCTTTGGAATGAGTACAGACAAAAATTTCTTCCAATCTATTGGCCAGGTAGTCATCTACCTAATTTCTTGTCATAAACGAGTGAGTGTCTGTAGCACTTCATCCATTTGTTGAAACATCTCAATGAGTATTCCACCAATTCCTGGAGCCTTGTTTTTCACTAATTCCTTCAGTGCAGCTTCGTCTTCTTCCTTCAGTACTATAGGTTCTTGATCATATTCCACCTCCTGAAATAGATGAACATTGACCAATTATTTTGGTAGAGTGACTCTGCATTCCTTTCATATTCTTTTGATGCTTCTGAGTCATTCAATATTTTACCCATCGAATCCTTCAATATTGCAACTCCAGGCTAGAATTTTTTCTTCAGTTCTTTCCACTTGAGAAAGGCCAAGCGTGCTCTTCTCTTTTGATTTTCTAACTCCAGGTCTTTGCATATTTCATTAAATATTACTTTGTCTTCTTGAGCTGCCTTTTCAAATCATCTGTTCAGCTATTTTACTTCATCATTTCTTCCATTCACTTTAGCCACTCCCCATTCAAGAGCCAGTTTCAGAGTCTTTCTGACATTTGTTTTGGTCTTTTCTGCCTTTCCTGTATTTTCAATTTATGAATGAGTACATGAATTTAATACATTTTAAATTCATATATGATGTTCTTGTTGTCATCCCACAACTTGTCTGGTCTTAGGTCATTGGTATTCAATACATCAAATCTATTCTTTAGATGGTCTCTAAATTCAGGTGGGACATATTGAAGATTGTATTTTGGCTCTCATGAACTTCTTTTATTTTCTTCAACTTCAAATTGATCTTGCATAGGAGCAATTAGTGGTCCGTTCCACAATCGGCCTGTGGCCTTGTTCTGATTGATGATATTGAGCTTCTCCATCATTTCTTCCCACAGATGTGGTTGAATCTTATTCCATAGTGGTCATTTATGTTGTTGAAAAATGGTATTGAATGAATAAGTCATGAGTTGTGCAAATTCTATCATGCGATCTCTGGCTTCATTTCTATCACCAAAGCCATATTTTCCAATTACTGATGCTTCTTTGTTTCTAGCTTTCATATATAAAAGTACCAGTTATTTGAATAAATATCTAGGAGTGCAATGGTTGTTTAGTGTGGTAAGCCTGTGTTTAGCTATGCCAGCCTTTCTTCCACGATATTTGTATCATTTTACATTTCCACCAGGAGTGTTCCTGTTGCTCCACATCCTCACCAGTATACAGCGTGTCACTATTTTAGCCATTATGGTAGATGTATAGTGGTATCCCACTGTTGTTTTAATTTGCAGTTTCCTAATGACAGAAGATGTTGAGTACCTTTTCATATGCTTATTTCCCATATGTATACCTCTTTTTAAGTAGCTCTGGTGGTATAGTGGTTAAGATATTTGGCTACTAACAAAATGTAGGAGACCAAAGAGTTGTTATGCAGAAGAAAGACAAAGTGGTTTACTTCCATAAACATTTACAGAATTGGAAATGCAATGGGGGTCTCTATGAGTTGGAATTGACTAGATGGCAGTAAGTTTATCTTCTATTGTGAAGTTATCTGTTAATGTATTTTTCTCATTTTTTAATTAGGTTGTTTGCTTTCTTACTGTTCAATTATATTTTAATTTGCGATTTGGGTGAAAGCTTACAGAGCAAACTCACTTTCCATAAAGCAGTTCACATACACTTTGTCTCATGACATTGACCACAGTTTCCCACAATGCAACAGCTCCC
>NW_006922663.1:108228-109473 GCF_000298275.1 Orycteropus afer afer
TGAGCCCATAGGTTCAACTACTCAGTCCCTCTGGGTAGCTGGCTGTGACCAAGAAGTGACTACAACCTTGTCCTTTGTCAGCTCTACTATACACCTGGGAATCATGATCATTCACATACACTTATAGGACCATTGTCTGCCGACCCTATACGTAGTTTTGGGTACACTCCTTGCTTCATAGACATACCTAATAGTTCAGTCTGTCCACCCATCTATCCACCCGTATACCCATGTTTGCCTTCACTGACAATGCAGTACTGTATGTGCAAAGGGATCATACTTGTTGTCTGCACTTCCCATGTACCTCTCTGTTTTCCTCTTCCTCAATGTCATCATGTTGATCACTCACATTTGGTACATTGCCCTTCTCTTCACCCAAATCAATACCTATCTCTACCTATCTAACAGTGTTCCTTACCCTCCCTTCCCACTCTTGGTAACCAACAAAGAAAATTTACTTCCATATATACACCTTTCCTTGACTTTTACAATAACAGACTAATACAATATTTATCCTTCTGTGATTGACTTATCTTACTCAGCATAATGTCCTCCACGTTCATCCACACTATGCAGTGCTTTGTAGATTCTAGCTTATTCTTTAGAGTTGTATAATATTCCATTGTGTGTGTGTACCATAGTTTGGTTATCTATTCCTTAGTTGATGGACACTGTTTTGGTTACCTAGTGATGCTCTGACAGGAAATATACCACAAATGGGATGGCCTTAACAAACAGGAGTTTATTCTTCCAATTTGGAGGCTTTAAGTCCAAGTTCAAAGTGCCAGGCTCTAGGGGCTGGGTGAAAGCCTCTCAACCTTGGGGTCCAGCTCTGCCTCCTGTTCTCAGCCCACTGGAGCTAGAGGCATTTCTTCACTCAGACAGTTGTTGGCTGCTGAGGCTGAGGAGCCCCAAGGTTGACAAGTCAAAAGACATAGTCCTGATGTTACCAATCTACATGGCAGGCCATTAACTTAAGTCCATCTTAAGTCCCAAGGTTGGGAGAGCATAGCAGGCTGCTTGAGCAATGACACAGCTACATGTAGGGTCCAAGTATGCCATAGGCTAGAGACCATGCCCCAGGCTTCTCCTTAAATACAGGAATCAGACCACATTCCCAAAGGAAGCTACTCAGCTGCTTGTGGTAGATCCCACCATGGAGTTGATTGCCAGTCTCATCATGGGGAAAAGCTACCACCAGCTGCCCAGTCACTCAACCAGGCCCAGCCAAGTTGACACACAAAC
>NW_006922663.1:112217-113616 GCF_000298275.1 Orycteropus afer afer
ATATATACACACACTACACACACACATTCATATATATGTCTATGTCTATGTATATGTATATCATGTTTTTGGTATCATATCTAAAAGCCATTGCCAAAGCCAACTGCCAAACAAGTCAAGAACCACAATCTCACTTTTTTGAGAATAAGGTTTGTATTAAGTTCTCTGGCACTAGCCAATGACAAGAAGAGTGAAAGCTGCCATCCTCGTGGTAGTCACCAATCTGGGATATGGGGGATGCTAGCATGACATTTTAAAATACCACAATGTTCTCTAAACCCAAAGAAGGATCTTTTTTCCCCCCAAGTCTTCCCCTGGTTGCTGTCAGTTTTTAACTAAATTTCAGAGCTCTACAAAAGTTGATTCTAACCATTTTGCCAATTCATTAGTTGCTTTTTGAAAGGGATTGAGGTATGTAATTCCATCTTCTGCCATTTTTTTGTGACATCACCAGCTTTATTTTCAATTATTTTTATAGTTGGAAACATAACTATATGTAAATATCATAAAAAGGAAAATGAATAAAAGGGAATATCAGTTTAATCAGTGGAATGAATCTATTTTGTAAGTTAGTAAGTTTGATTTCAATAGTTGTTGTTGTTGTTACTTGCCATCGAGTCTGATCCGAGTCATAGCGACCCCTCCTTGGGTTTCTGAGGCAGTATCTCTAAGGAAGTAGATTGCCCCATCTTCCTCCTGAGGAGTGGCTGGTGGGTTTGAACCGCCAGCCTTCTGGTTAGCAGTCAAATGCCTTAGGCACTACACCACCAGAGCTCCTCATTAGCCATTAGAGAGATGCAAATCAAAATAACAGTGACATACCATCTCACCTCAGCACTAATATCAAAGTTCAACAAGACAGAAAATAACAAATGCTGGCAAGGATGTGGAGAGATTCGAACTCTCATACACTGCTGGTGGAACTGTCAAATGATATAACCACTATGGAAAGCAGTATGATGATTCCTTAAAAAGTTTGAATTAGAAATACCATTCAACCCAGCAATCCCATTGCTAGGTATATATCCTAAAGAAGTGAGAGCCAGGACAAGAACAGATACATGCACACCCATGTTCATCGCAGCACTATTTACAATAGCAAAAAGATGGAAACAACTTAGGTGCCCATTAACAGAAGAATGGATAAGCAAACTATGGTACATACACACAAAGGAGTACTATGCAACATTGAAGAATAATGTAGAATCTACAAAACACTGCATAACATGGATGAATTTGGAGGACATTATAATGAGTGAAATAAGTCAATCACTGAAGGACAAATGTGTTAGTCCATCATTGTAAAATATCAAGGAAAGATTTATATATATAGATGGAAACTTTCTTTGTTGGTTACCAGGGATGGGAGGGGAGGAGAAAGGAGGGAACACTTCAGAAA
>NW_006922663.1:114535-116269 GCF_000298275.1 Orycteropus afer afer
CAATCTACTTCCGTAGTGATATTTCCTCGGAAACCCAAGGAGGGGTCGCTATGAGTCGGGTCCGACTTGACGGCACATAACAACAACAACAACAATTGTTTGCCTGAAAGTTAGCTCCATGAGTGAGTGCAGTTTCAGGTCTTATGGGTAACTAAGGGCTATAGTCTCGAGGTTTCCACTAGTCTCTATCAGACCAGTAAGCCTGCTCATTTTTTATTATTTTCAGTTGTGTTCACCATTTTTCTCCCACTTTATACAAGATCTCCTAATGTGATCCCTTTCAGAGTGGTTGGCAGAGGCAGCTGGGTACCACCTCTCTCTTTTCTTTTCCATATCATGGAGGCTTATGTTCACGTTGTCCACTAGTCTCTTGGACCAATTGTTTCCACATGTCTTTGATTTTATTTACTCTTTGCTCTGGACAAGAAGAGACCAATAGTTGCACCTTAGATGGCTGCTCACAAACTTTTTGTTTTTAATTGTGATTTGGGTGAAACTTTATAGAGCAAATTGACTTTGCATACAGCAGCTCACATACACTTTGTCTCATGACATTGACTACAATTTATCACAATGCAACAGCGCCCTTCCCACTTCTTCCCCATAGTTACCTCTTCCCTATGTCCTTCCCTTCATGCACTCCTGCCCATTGAGCTATGTCTCTGTGCATACACAGCCTTTCTATTCTCCCATGATTGTTCTCTCCAAACAGTGTATCTACCTAAGTGTAAATGTTCAACTCATATGCCTGCCTTTTGTTTGTCTGTAAGCCACAGGAGTGGGCTCAATTCCAGAACTAAAGGGCAGCTAGGGGCCATAGTCTCAATGGTTCCATCAGGCTCTATCAGACCAAGAAATCTGGTCCCTCTTTTTTTTTCCCAAATAATTTTGACTTTTGTTCCACATTGTTCTTCCACTCTATCCAGGATCTCCTACATAGATCCCCCTATGACTGGTTGACAATGGTAGCCAGGCACCATCTAATTCTTCTAGTCTCATAGTCATATAGGCTAAGGATTGTATGGTGTACCAGTCGCTTGGACTAATTGTTTCCATGATTCTTTGGTTTACTTCATTCTTCTTAGCTCTGGTCAAGGAGAAACCCATCATTGCATTTAGATGGCTGCTTGCAAGCTTTTAAGATCCCAGTTGCTACTTGCCAAAGTAGGAGTGGAACAATGTTTTGTGTAGTGTGTTATACCAATTGAGCTTAATGTACCTTGTAATTATGGTTCTGCGCCCACAAGTTCAACTACTTGGTCCCTCTGCGTACGTGGCTGTGCCTGAGAAATGACTACAACCTTGTCCCTTGTCAGCTCTACTATACTATACACCTAGGAATTCTTATAGAACATACCAGTACACTTGTAGAAACATTGTCTACCTATCCTGTACATGGTCTTGGGCACACTCCTTCCTGCCTACACATACATAATAGTTCAGCCTTCCCACCCATCTATCCACCTATATATCCATATTTGCCTTCACTGACAATGCAGTGCTATATGTGCAAAAGTGTTCATCTTTATTGTCTCTACCTCCCCTGTACCTTTCTATGCCTTCCTCTTCCTCAATGCCACCATGTTGATCACTCACATTTGGTACATTGCCCTTCTCTTCACCCAAATCAATACTTGTCTCTATCTATCTAACAGTGTTCCCTCCCCTCCCTTTTACCCCTGGAAACCAACAAAGAAAATTTCCTTCCATATATAAACCTTTCCTTGACTTTTA
>NW_006922663.1:116467-120905 GCF_000298275.1 Orycteropus afer afer
CTAGGTTGTTTCCATCTTTTGGCTATTGTAAATAGTGCTGTGATGAACATGTTTGTGCATATGTCTGTTCTTATCCTGGCTCTCACTCTTTAAGATGTTGTCCTGGCTCTCACTTCTTTAGGATATATACCTAGTAATGGAATGGTTGGGTCAAATGGTATTTCTATTTACAACTTTTTAAAGAATTTCCATACTGCTTTCCATAGTGGTAGTACCCATTTTATAGTCCCACCAGCATTGTATGAGAGTTCCAATCTCTCCACATCCTTGCCAGCATTTGTTATTTTCTATCTTGTTGAACTTTGCTGACAAAGTTTTGAGACCTCAATGAAGTAGCTCTCCTTTTGTTTATTATTTCTCTTTAACTGTTCTAATGCCCTCAAATCCTACAGAGTGAATGAGCAGTGGGGCACCAGGGCCCATCCCACACTCCACTATACCACCTCCTGTACTTCCTTTTTTCCTCCCTCTGTCTTCCTTCACCCACCCAGCAGCCATACAGCCTTTCATTCTTGGAACAAGGCAGCACCTGACATGATTCTTACATTCCTCCTGCAGGTGCTGGCAGGAATGGCTGGGCTGGTGTGTTTGTGGGCTCTGGTTCTACACAGCAGCAGCAGTAGCTGTACATGATCAGGAAATGCTGCCACCAAAGATTGACAGCAGCCATCTGCACACCCAGTTCCCATGACCACTTCTCTGCACACCCTTATGCATCCTGCCCCCTGCATGCCTAGATATGTATGAAGTCCTAATCTGGCTACCAATGAAGTTCCTGCCAGACCCAGATGCACATCTGGTGAGGCTAGCCTCATAGATGTATACAGAATTCTCCACTCCCAAACACCATAATATGCATTCTTTTCCAGTGTGCATGGAACTTTCTCTAGAATAGATCATATGTTAGGCCACAAAGCAAGCCTCAATAAGTTTTTTTTTTTTTTTTTAAAGAAAAACATGGAAATACAAGAAAGCATCTCTTCAGATCACAATGCTAGAAAATTAGGAAAAAAAACGTTATATCAAGGAAAACAATCAAATGCATGGAAACTGAATAAAACCCTGCTTTTAAACTACTGGGTAATAGAAGAAATAAAAAATGGAAAAAAAAGAAATTTTTGAATCAACAAAGTAAAAACACAACATACCAAAACCTTTGGGACACAGCAAAAGCAGTGCTCAGAGGACAATTTATAGTAGTAATAAATGCACACATCAAAAAAGAAGAAAGAATCACAATCACCAATTAAACTCCACATCTTCAAGTATTACTAAAAGAACAGGAAAAAAAAAACTACAGTCACAAGAATATAGGAAAGTATAAAGATTTGAGCAGGAATAAATGAAAGAGAAAATGGAAAAGCAATAGAAAAAAGCAACAAGACTGGAAGTTGGTTCTTTGAAAGGATTAATGTAATTTACAAACTATTAGCAAATCCAACAAAGAAGAAGATGCAAATAACATGAATAAGGAATTAAAAAAGTGATGTAACAACAGAACCTCTGAAATAAAAAAAGATAGCAACAGAATACTATGAAGAAATGTACTTCAAGAAATTTGGAAACCTAAAACAAATGGACGCATTTCTAGAAACACATGACCTACTCAAGCTAACACAATATTAGGTAGAATATTTGAACAAACACATCACAAAAGAAGAAATTGAAAAAGTCATAAAGAAAACTTCCAACAACAACAAAAAAGTCCTGGCCCAGACAGCTTCACTGGTGACTTCTACCAAATTTTCAAAGAAGAATTGACAACAAGACTATATAAACTATCCCAGAACATAGAAAAGGATGAATTACTACTGGACTCATTCTATGAAGCAAGCATAAACCTGATACCAAAACCAGGAAAGACATCGTAGAGAACGAAAATTACAGACCAATATGTCTCATGAACATTGACACAAAAATTCTCAAACAAAATGCTAGCCAATAGACTCCTAACAACATATCAATAAACAATACATCATGGCCAAGTGGAATTCATACCAGATATGCAAGGAGGTTTCAACGTTAGAAAAACACCCACGACATAAATAAACAAAGGAAAAGAACCACATGATCATATCAATTTAAGCAGGAAAGGCTTTTGACAAAATCCAACACCTATTATTCATAAAAATGCTCAGAAAACTAGGAATACAATGGAAATTTCTTAACATAAATTCAGGGCAGATACACAAAATGAAAGTTTAATATTTTTCTCAATGGAGAGAAACTCAAAACATTCACCTTGAGAACAGGAACCAGAAAAGGATGCTCTTTATCATCACTCCTATTCAATACTTCATTAGAAGGTATAGCCAGAGGATTAGGGCAAGAAATGGAAATAAATGGAAATGGAAACAAAGAGGATCTAAATTGGCAAAGAGGAAGTAAAAATATCTCTATTTGGTGATGATATGATTCTATAAATAGAAAATCCAACAGACTCAATAAGAAAACCACTGGAATTAATTGAAGTCTTCAGCAAAGTGACAAAATACAAGACCAACATACAAGAATCAGTTATAACCCTCTACATGAACAAAAAGAACTCTGAAAAGAAAATCAAGGAAATAATACAATTTTAATAGCCACCCAAAAGATGAAGTACTTAGAAATAAACCTAACCAGAGACACAAAACACCTATATAAAGAAAACTACAAAACACTACTACAAAGCTAGGAGGGCAGGCTTGCTGGTCCAATAGAGCCTGATGGAACCACTGAGACTATGGCCCCCAGCTGCCCTTCAGGTCTGGTATTGAACCCACACCTGTGGCTTTCAGACAAACAAAAGACAGGCATATGAGTTGAACATTTACTTGAAGTAGATACACTCCTTGGAGAGAACAATCATGGGAGAAAGAAGGGCTGTTTATGCACAGGGAGACAGTTCAGGGGGCAGGAGTGCATGGAGGGATAGACACTAGAAAGAGATAACTATAGGGAGGAGGTGGGAGGGGAGCTGTTGCATTGTGGTAAACTGTGATCAATGTCATGAGACAAAGTGTATGTGAAATGCTGTATGGAAAGTGAATTTGCTCTGTAAATCTTCAGCCAAATCATAATTTAAAAAAAATAAAAATAAAAAACAAAACAAAACACTACTACAAGTAACCAAAACAGACCTAAATAAATGGGAGACTATACCATGACCATGAATTGGAAGAGTTAACACTGTAAAAATGAAAATACTACCAAAAACAATCTATAGATTCAATGCAATCTTGATCCAGATCTCATTCTCATTCTTTATGGACGTGGAAAAACTGATTACCACCTTTATATGGAAAGGAACATGACCCTGGGGAAGGAAAATAATAAAGAAGAACAAAGTAGGACACCTCATATACACCCCAATCTCAAAACCTACCATACAGCCATAGTAGTCAAAACAAATGCAAAATAATTGAGAACCCAGAAGTAAATCCACCCACCTAATGAGGGCTGATCTTGACAAAAGGCTGAAACCCATTAAATGGGGGAAGAGATAGTCATTTTAATGAATGGTTCTAGCAAAACTGAACATCAATTTGCGGAAAAATGAAACAAGATCCATATCTCACACTACATACAAAAACTAACTCAAGATGGATCAAAGACTTCATGTAAAACCTAAAACCATAAAGATCATGAAAGAAAAAGTTGGGGCAAAATTAGAGGTCCTAATACATGGGAAGGAGCTCTGGTAGCATAGTGCCTAAGGCGCTTGACTGCTAACCAGAAGGCTGATGGTTCAGTCCCACCAGCCACTCCTTGGAAGGAAGGCTGGGCAATCTACTTCCGTAGTGATACCACCTCGGAAACCCAAAGAGTGGTCACTATGAATCAGGGCTGACTCGATGGCACATAGCAACAACAACAACAATACATGGGAAAAATACACTATCATACGTAACTAAAATGCACAAACTGCAAAAGACAAAGTAGACAACTGACACCTTCTAAAGTTAAACATTTATGCACATCAAGATACTTTGTCAAAAAAGTAAAATGAATTATTTTCAATGGACAGAGACTGAAACCATTCCCCTTGCAAAGAGTAACAGACAAGGATGCCCTCTATGGCCACTTCTATTCAACAATGTACCGGAAGTCCTAGCCAGGGCAATAAGTAAGGCAAGAAAGGGAAATCAAAGGCATCCAAATTGGTAAAGAAGAAGTCAAACTATCCCCATTTGCTGATGATATGATCTTATACATAGAAAGCCCAAAACACACAGAAAAAAAAAAAAAAAACTACTGGAACTAATAGAATGATTTAGCATAGTGGCAGGATACAAGATCAATATACAAAAGTCAGTTGGATTTCTCTATACCAGTGTAGAGATTGCTGAAAAGGAAATAAGGAAATCAATACCATTTATAACAGTTACTGGGAGCTCTGGTGGTGTAGTGCCTAAGGCATTTGACTGCTAACCAGAAGGCTGGTGATTCAAACTCA
>NW_006922663.1:121205-131274 GCF_000298275.1 Orycteropus afer afer
AGTCACTAATTTTATACAGAAAGGAAAGAGACCTCAAATAAGTAAAGCACTATTGAAGAAGAAGAACAAAGTAGGAAGTATCACACTCCCAGATTTAAAACCTACTATACAGCAACCCCCCAGTAGTCAAAACAGCTGGTATTGGTACAACAAGAGACAAATAGACCAGTGGAACAGAATTGAGAACTCAGAAATAGATCCATCAACTTATGGTCAGCCGATCTTTGACAAAGGGCTGACATCCATTAAATAGGGAAGAGATGGTCTCTTTAACAAATGGTGCTGGCAAAACTGGATATTCATTTGTAGAAAAAGAAAGAAGATCCATACCTCACACCATACACAAAAACTAACTCCAGATGGATCAACGACTTAAATGTGAAACCTAAAACTATAAAGTTCTACAAGGAAAAAAAAATAGGGGCAAATTAAAAAAAAATTAGGGTCTCTAATTTTTGGCATAAATAGACTGTCAAGCATAACTCAAAATGCACAAACAGCAGAAGATAAATTAGATGAATGGGGCCTTCTAAAAAATAAATTTTTATGTACTTCCAAAGACTTCTTCAAAAGAGTAAAAAGAAAACCTATGTATTGAGAAAAATTATTCAGCAATGCCATATCCAGCAAGGGACTTATCTACAAAATTTATAGAAGACTCCAACACCTCAACAACAAAAAGACAAACAATCCATTTAAAAAATGGGCAGAAGACATGAACAGACACCTCACCAAAGAGGATATTCAGGTGGCCAACAAACATATGAATAAATGTTCACGATCACTTGCCATTCAAACAAACAAAAACACTCGCTGCCATGGAGTCAGTTTTGACTCATAGTGATCCTCATTGGGTTTCCGAGGCAGTAAATCTTTATAGAAGTAGATTATCTCATCTTCCTTCCATGGAGTGGCTTATGGGTTTGAACCACCAACCTTCTGGTTGGTAGTCAATGACTTAGGCACTGCACCACCAGAGCTCCTTTTTACCAAAAAAAACAAACTCACTGCCCTCAAGTCATTTTACAATTCATAGCAACCTCTCCTTGGGTTTCTGAGGCAATATCTCTAAGGGAGTAGATTGCCCAGTCTTCCTTCCAAGGAGTGGCTTTTAGAGAGATGCAAATCAAAACAATGAGATAGCATCTAGTCCCAGCACTAGTAGCAAACTTCAACAAGACAGAAAATAACAAATGCTGGCAAGGACGCGGAGAGATTGGGACTCTCCTACACTCCTGGTGGGACTGTCAAATGATACAATCACTGTGGAAAGCTGTATGGCAATTCCTTAAAAAGCTGGAATTAGAAATACCATTTGATCCAGCAATTCCATTACTAGGTATATATCCTAAAGAAATGAGAGCTAGAACAAGAACAGGTATAAGCACACCCATGTTCATTGCAGCACTATTTACAATAGCAAAAAGATAGAAACAAGCTAGATGCCCATCAAGAGAAGAACAGATAACCAAACTATGGTACAGACACACAATAGAATACTATGCAACAGTAAAGAATAATGTAGAATCTGCAAAACATTGCATAACACGGATGAACTTGGAGGACATTATGCTGAGTGAAATAAGTCAATTATAGAAGGACAAATATTCTATTAGTTCATTATTGTAAAAAGTCAAGGAAAGGTTTATATATGGAAGGAAACTTTTTGTTGCTTACCAGAGGTAGGTGGGGAGGGGAGGAAACTTAAAAAATGATAATAAAAAAATTTAAAAAATGATAATAAAAAATAAACACTAGAAAAAGAGTAAAAAGAGAACACACAGACTTGGGAAAAATTGGCAATGATATGTCAGACAAAAGCCTAATATGTAAACTTTATAGAAAAATGTCAACACCTCAACACAAAAAGAAAAACAATCCAATTTTAAAAAATGGGCAGAGGACATGAACAAACATTTCAGCAAAGAAAACATTCAGGTGACTAACAAACAGATGTAGAAATGGCCACATCATTAGCCATTAGAGAGATCAAATCAAAATAATGAGATATCTCACCCTAGCATTAATAGCAAAGTTGAAAAACAAACAAACAAGCAAACAGAAACTGAAAGCAACAAATGCTTGTGAGAGTATGGAGAGACTGGAACCCTGATACACTGCTAGTGGTATTGTAGAATCATTCTTGTGCTATGGAAAGTGGTATGGTGTATTCTAGGACTGGGATGGAAAACAGGCAATATTAGCCCAGTGCACCTTGAAGTGCTATAAAGTAAGGAGATGCTCAAAAAACAAAATACAAAAAAGGATAGAAAAATGTCACATTGACATAAAAGCCAATTAAAAGAGTTCCCAATAGCCAAAACTGGAACAATTTGTGCAAGAAAACAAATTAAGGGCCATTGGATTACAACAAATTGTATAAATAAGTATCAATGAGTACATATTGATACAAAAGAAGGATTAAACAGCAACAAAAAATGGAGAATCATAGGCGATTTTTCATTCAGGAACATATAAAATAATTTATGAAGACACTCTGTTCTCAAAGAGGGGGAATATAATTTCCCATTCCTCAGTGTGGGCTGCACACAGTGTGGTCCTTCCAAAAGATATAATAAAGAAAGGGGAAAAATGTAACTTTCTCCAGTGGAGAAACCTGGAAAGCATTACCTAAGGCAGGTGAGCAAGGTCAACATAACAATGATAAATCATTTTTACAGCATATACCTTTTAAATGATATGATGAAAATAAAACTTTAGCTCTGTGATTTTCCTTGCAAAAATCCATAACCCTTCTCTAACTCTAGTGACTTAAATAATGGCCCTGAAAAAGGTGAGTTTACCTTCTATCCTTTGGAAATTGTCAATCTGATCTTATTTGGAAAAGAGGTCTTTGAAGATGTAAATAAGTTAAGGATCTAGAGATGAAATCAATGATAAGTGTCCTTAAAATAAACAGAGGAGATACACACAGATTAGAGGGGGAGGCTGTGTGAAGATAGAGACAGAAATTGAAATTTTGAAGCTAGAAGCTAAGGAATTCCAGGAACTACCAGAAGCTGTAAGTGGCAAGGAAGAATTCCACCCTAGATCCTTTAGAGGAAGTTCAACTCTGATGACACCTCAGTTTCAGACAACTGGAATCTGTAATGATGAGAAAATAAAGTTCTCTTGTTTAAGCCACGTAGTTTGTTGGTTTAAACCATAATTTGTATGACAGACCTAGGAAACTAATGCATAATCATGAGAAAAATTAAATTTAGACAAACCCAAATACCTGACCGGTACTCATCAAAACTGTCAAGATAATCAAAAGAAGAAATGTTTGAAAAACTGTCACAGCCACAAGATGCCTGAAATATGAACACTAAATGAACTAAAAATGGACATTAGGAAAATACTAAAGAAATCTGAACAAAATATCCAAAAACCAAAAAGCAAACTCACTGCCGTCAAGTCAGATCTGACTCATAGTGACCCCTCCTTGGGTTTCCGAGGCGGTTATCACTACAGAAGTAGATTTGCCCAACCGTCCTTCCAAGGTGTGACTGGTGGGTTTGAACCACCAGCCTTCTGGTTAGCAGTCAAATGCCTTAGGCACTATGCCACCAGAGCTCCTGAACAAAGTATAGATTTTAGTTAATAATAACATATCAATATTCGATCATTAATTGTAACTAATGTACCATACTAATACAAGATGTTAATAATATTTTAAACTGGATAAGAGATATATGAATAGTCTACTATCACCTCATATTTCTGTGACTCTAAAACTGTTCTAAAAAAATAAGTTCTGTTTTAACAAATGGACGTAAATGTTTCAATCATCAGAAACAGGCATTTTATATTGAAACAATCAGTATAAAATGAAGAATTACCCCACAAAGCATCCCAAATTTCATTATTCTCTGATCATCAAGTAAGCTTTTACTCATAAAGTCATTTTTTTATGGTACATTGATATATTGACAAAGTATGTTAAATAGCAAATTCAATCAATCTCCCCAGTAACAATAAATGGAAATTCTATAGTATAATTTCACATGTTTTGTGATTTTGGCATAAATAAATTCATCAGAGGTTGTTCACCTCTTGATGACTTGAAAACCAAACTTTTGAACCAGAAAATCCTAGAAGTAGCTTCTGATGATTCCTCCATTGTTCCTTCATGAAAACCAGCCTAAAATGGCCAATGTGAGTAGACCCAGGTTTCATGGAAGTTCTAGCCATCTAAGAATAGAATCTACAATAATAAAAAAAAAAGGGGGAGTCTAAGCTCAAAAACTTGAGCAATCCCAGCATTTAATTGCTGAGTAGAATAGTAGACTAGAAAGATATATACAAGACAATGATAGTGAATGACCAATGACATAGATAAACTAATGACAGAAGAGAAAACAATGTCAAGGATTCCAAGAGATAAGACCCTGTCAAGGAGTCCATTGTATGCTGAAATCTCTGAAAGGTTGATTGAAATGAAGATAATAAATTATCTATTGTTTTTCCTTTAACAAGAGCTTTTTCTAGGCAGTGATGGAAACTGAAGTTGATAGGAAGGATTGTTACGTGAATGGGAAATGAAGGAATAACAGTAATAGACAACCATTTCTTTTGTTATGGAGCTCTGGTGGTGTAGTCCCTAAGGCATTTGACTGCTAACTAGAAGGCTGGCGGTTCAAATCCACTAGCCACTCCTGGGAAAGAAGGTTGGGCAATCTACTTCCGTAGTGATACTGCCACGGAAACCCCAGGAGGGGTTGCTATTAGTTGAATCCGACTCAATGGCAATGAGTTTGGTTTGGTTTTGGTTTTTCTTTTGTTAATTTGATTTTAACTATTTGAGTTCTATATGTTGTTGTTGTTATGTGCCATCGAGTCAGACCGACTCAAAGCGACCCCTCCTTGGGTTTCCGAGGCAGTATCACTGCGGAAGTAGATTGCCCCCATCTTCCTTCCTTCCGAGGAGTGGCTGGTGGGTTTGAACTGCCAGTCTTCTGGTTAGCAGTCAGGTGTCTTAGGTACTAGACTATCAGAGCTCCCAAGTTCTGTATGAGTACTGCTTAATGCCATACCTCTACATCCTCCTACTTAATTTATTTTTAGGGTAGAATATACTCTGTAGTCATTCTTTAATCTTTTAGAGAGAGCTTGTAAATGGAAACTTTCTGATATAGTTCATGTCTAAAAAGGCTTTTAGCTTGTCCTCACACTTTGCCTTTTTTTTTTTTTGGTTGATGTATTAGTATGATTAAGGACTAATTTTAGAGTGAGTTTTATAATTTTTCCTCTAGCTAAAGAGCTCTCTATCTAAAGATTTCTATCTAGATCTTTCTCTCTGGAAAGATCTTTGAAATATATTAAGTGAAAAAAAGCAAGGTAGAAAATATTATTTATTATATGCTAGTTTTTGTGTAATAAAGAGCAGGATAAGTATATATATATATATATATTTTGTTGTTGTTGTTATGTGACATCCAATCGGACCCGACTCATAGCGACCCCTCCTTGGGTTGCCAAGGCAGTATCACTATGGAAGTAGATAGCCCAATCTTCCTTCCAAGGAGTGGCTGGTGGGTTTGAACTGCCAGCCTCCTGGTTAGCAGTCAAATGCCTTAGGCACTATGCTATCAGAGTATTCATATTGGCTTATATTTGCATAAGGAAACATCAGAAGGGACTTTTAGAAACTTACAAAAGGGTTCACTGAAAGTGGGATGGATGAGGGATTGTGGAAAGGGGTTGATGGGAACCTGGAGAGAAAAGATGTGGAAAAACAAACACAACCATTGCGGTGGAGTCGGATATGACTCATAGGGACCCCTCCTTGGGTTTCCGAGGCAGTATCACTACGGAAGTTGATTGCCCAACCTTCCTTCCGGGGAGTGACTGGTGGGTTGTGGAAAAAAGCAGAATTCATACAACCTAACACATCACTGAGCATATTTAGAAGATGAGCTGCACATATACGTTTAATTTGTGGAAGACACAGGTAAAAATAATCCATCAATTTATTAAAACAATTTAATAAGAGCCAACTACAAAAAAAAAAAAAAAAAAAAGACCCTACATATTTCAAACAGAACATGGGCACCTAAATTCAAACTGTTGTGTTACAATCAAGTTAGTTTATTAGCTTTATGACAAAAGGCTACAGTATTCGATTGTTTTAGGGTATAGTCTGGCCAAAGAAATAACATTTTATTTCAAATAATTTTATTTATTTATTTATTGGTTTGGAAAGTCTTATTCTTTAGGATGAGAATTGTTCCAAGGATTCCTTACCAAGACAAGAAGGGAATGGATGGAAGAAAGAAAATGCAAGAAGCAAGAGTAATTAATATTTGTGGCAACACCAACATCATTTTTTTTTTTCTCTAAGTGGTCACCTTTGAGTAGGATATGCATAACATTCTATAAATTTCGGGTATGTGATAATATTTATCCATACCTTTGGCCATCTGAATATTACTCTGATCTCATTTTACAGATGAGCCAAATCAGAGGTTCATGTTTTGCTTACCTTGGAAATTAAAACAAACAAACAAGCATATAATTTCATTGGACTATCACATTTTCCCTTGCAAAGAATTCTGAATTTAAGTTAACTGTCAATAGGACAAATATTGAAAACTTGGATGTATGGGTTTGCACTTTGCCACTGAAGTAATGTTGTAGTTCCTGATGCCAAATCCAGTTTCTTCTCAAGTAAAAATGACTTTGTTGTTTTTATTCAGAAAAAATCTACTGAAACACCCCAATTTCTTTGATATTAAGTGGAATGCTCACTAGTCCTTCGTAAAACATTTGGAAAATTATTCTGTGTGATTGTTACTGTATCACCAAAATGTTGTTTGGAGCTGATTTAGTAATGTCAGTCTTATTAGTGGCAATAACTGATTTTTATTACACAACTAGAAGATTAAAGTGAGTAAGCATTGTAATTTTTAAATTAAAGGAAATATCTGGTTTGGGTCAATTTGACTAGATTGCTTTAATTGGAGAGGACTGGTGTGCTGTCCTCTTTGAAGATTTCCAGTAGCCTTCATTGATGGTTAGTTTGAGGATGAGATGATGCACCAGTTTGTTCAGTGCAAACTCCTTTTCTTACTACTTCAACTGGAAGACTTTCCTTTTCCGTTCTTTATTTCTTATCATCTTTATGCCTGCTGTTGTTTAAGTAGTTTTACTAATAAACACTTTAAAGACATGATTTGTTCTATCAAGAACAGTAGAACAAACAGGGTGGGTGCTCAATATATGTTTGTTGAATTCAGTTGAACCTGTTACAAAAAAATTATTTCCAGATCACATAGAAGAACCTAAACCTTTATTATTTTAGTTTTGATAAGAGACACACTAGACTAAGTCCATCAAAGACAGGGTTTACTTCATTCATTTATGTGAGTCGCATGTTCAAAAGCCCTGTGTAGCAACTCTTCAGAATAAGCTCCAAATAAACAATACTGGCAATGGTAAAAAGATAGAATAGTGAATAAAAGCAAAAAAGCAATACAAAACCAAAACCAGGAAAAAAAATATGTAAGTTATCTTCCAGGAGATGAGGAGCACGAAAGTGTCAGGACTTGACAATAAAGAGAAAGGTTTGGAACCGTGCTGTTGGAAAAAAATAAGTGAAGCATGAGGATTTTAAAAGCACTGCAGTGAACATTTTATAATACTTGGTCTCTGTTAAAAAAAAAAAAGTTAAAAAAGTCAGTGTAATGGGGGAAAATGTGAAAGGATTCTTCTGTATTCAAGTATTATAGGGAGATGTAACAATCAAATGCAATATGTTAACTATGATAGAATCTTGATTCAAAACAAAATCATCTATAAAAGATATTTGAGGAATAATTCCAAACAAAAAAAAAAAAAAAACTCACTGCAATCAAGTTGATTCCAACTTGTACCTATTCCAAACTATAAATCTTTACATAAGCAGACTGCCTTCTCTTTCTTCCATGGAGTGGCTGGTGAGTTCAAACCACCAACCATTTGGTTAGCAGTCAACTGCCTTAACCACTACACCATCAGTGCTCCTTGGGGAATAATTGTAGCTGTTGTTAGGTGTCAGAAGCAGCAGTCAAGAAATTAGACATCATATTGCACTAGGTAAATCTGCTGCAAAAGACCTCCATAAAGTACTAAGAAGCAACGATGTCACTTTAAAGACTAAGGTGCACTTAACCCAAGCCATGGTATTTTCAATCGCCTCATATGCATGTGAACCTGGGAAATGAATAAGGAATACTGAAGAAGAGTTGATGCCTTTGAATTATGGTATTTTAGAAGAATGGGGAACAATTAGGGGGTATTTAACATGAACAGAGAAGTGCATAATATAAAGAAATTGTTAATTTTCTTGGTGTTCCTGGATGGTGAAAATGGTTAATGTGCTTGACTGCTAACTGAAAGGGTGGAGGTTTGAGTTCATTGAGAGGCTTGGTGATACCAAAAATCAGCTATGGAAAATTCTATGGGGCAAGTGACTTCTGAAAAGATGGTTGAATAGGCAGACAAGCTACATAGACCCTCCACAATGAAGAAATGAGAAACCAATTGAAACAGATAGATAAAACAATCCTGGAACCCTGAGCTTTGAATGGAAGGATAAAGAAGTTGACTAAATACTATTAGAAGAACCTGCAAGGCAACAGTGAATAAGGAGAAAACGGAGCTGAAGACTGTCGGCTGTCCTGACAGCATGACCAATTTGAATATTTACAAGTGGGATTCTGGTCTAGGAAGCAACTTAAGAATCAACTCTGCTTGCCAAGGACCACATGGGAAAATGTATTGCTGGCTGATGACTAGAAAAGAAAACAGAGAATAAGAAGGAAAACTGAGCTGTGGACTGTTGGCTGTCCTGAGGGTGCAGCCATTTTTAATAGGTTCAAGCAGCATGGCCATTTTGAATACTTGCAAGTGGTGTTCCAATCTGGGTAGCAACCTAAGAATAGACTTCACTTGCCAAGGACAACATGGCCAAATGCACAGGAGGTTGATGATTAGAAAAATGTGATATTCCATTTGTTACCCTTGAATCCCACACCCTCTTGGTGAAGAGAGGTATGGACATATCCCATTTCCACCCAACTTCTGGACCAGCACGAATTCCATTTCAGTCTGGGAACCCTGCCACCAGCTGCCTTCTGGAATTCAGGAACTTCTCCCAGCACTAGGTGCCCTGCTCCCACCCATCATCTGGGTCAGTAGGATTTTTTTTTTCTTTTTTCTTAGACCAGGTACCCTACATCCAACAGCTTTTGGGGGCAGCAGGCACTTACTATCTGGGAACAGAACCCTGCTCCTAGTTACCTTTAGACAGCAGAATTTTTGTATAGGACTAGAAACACCACACACAGCTGCTTTTTGAGCTGGCTAAAACTTCTTCTGGAAAGAAGTGCCTTGCTTCCAATCACCTTTAGTCCTGGGAAAAAAAAATTTCTGGGTCCAGGAGCTTTGCTGGCAGACATTGTCTGGATTAGCAGGAACTAGTCTGAAATCAAGTGCCCTGCCTCCAGTTGCCTTCTGGGTAGATAGGAATTAGCTCCAAGATCAGCCTCCCTGCTCCTGGCAGCATACTGGGCTGGCAAGAACTTTTGATGACTCCAGGTCCCTACACCAAGTGCTCTTTTGGAATGACAGGTACTTTTTCTTGGAGTAAGGCCTCTTTGCCCAGCTGCCTTTTGGGACAGTAGAACCTTTTTCTGAGACATGATTCCCTATGCCTAGCTCCATTTTAAGCAGGCAGAAATTCTTTCTAGAACCAGGTGCCTTGCTTCCACCTCTGTTTGTGTCATCAAGAACTTCTTCCAGGTTCAGCTACCTTGCCTCCAGACATCTGCAGGGTCAACAAGAACTCTTCTGGGATGAAGTATCCTGCCCGCAGTTCCCTTCCAGGTAGGCAGGAACTAGTACAAGGACCAGGTCCCTTGCTTCCCACTGCATGGCCAACAGAAACAGAGCCCAGGTGCCCTACCTCCCACTTGTTTTGTTTTTGTGTGTTTGTTTTTAAATTACTTGTTTTTTGTTTCTTCTTTTCTTTTTTTTTTTCTCTCTTTCCCTTCCTTGGATTTCATTCCCTGCCCCTCATTTTCTTGGT
>NW_006922663.1:131374-132453 GCF_000298275.1 Orycteropus afer afer
ATCTCTTTTGGATCTTCCCATCCTTTGTTTTTCTTTTTGCATTTTTCCCCTCATTTTTCTTTACTATTATTTTTCTCTTCCTCTCTTCTCTTATTCATGTCTCCCCAGATATTATGGGCTTTTTCTTTTCTTTCATTTTGTTTTTTGTCTAACAGGTTGGGAGACAGCTAGTGTTCCTCTACAACCCAATACACTCACACCTCCGGCAGCCCCACCCACTGGAACCAGGCAAGGATGCCCTCTATTATCACTTTTATTCAACATTGTATTGGAAGTCCTAGACAGGGCAGTAAGACAAGCAAGGGAAGTAAAAGGCATCAAAATTGGTAAGGAACAAATAAAATTATCTCTATTTGCAGATGATATGACACTATACATGCCCTTTATTTTATGTTGAGGAATATCCTTTCTATTCCTATTTTGCTGAGAGTTTTGATCAGGAATGGGTGTTGAATTTTATGAAATGTCTTTTCTGCATCGATTGATATGAGAATCCAACTAATTTCTGTATGTTGATCTTGCATCCTGCCATTTTGCTAAATCTTTCAATTAGTTTCAGTAGTTTTCTTGCTGAGTCTCTTGGGTTTTATATGGCAGGATGCAAGATCAACATACAGAAATTAGTTGGATTCTCATATCAATCGATGCAGAAAAGACATTTCATAAAATCCAACACCCATTCCTGATCAAAACTCTCAGCAAAATAGGAATAGAAGGGATATTCCTCAACATAAAATAAAGGGCATGTATGCAAAACCAACAGCCAACATAATTCTCTAAGGAGAGAGACTGAGACCATTCCCCTTGTGAACAGGAACCAGATAAGGATGCCCTCTACCACCACTTCTATTCAACATTGTATTGGAAGTCCTAGCCAGGGCAATAAGACAAGAAAAGGAAATCAAAGGCATCCAAATTGGTAAGGAAGAAATCAAACTATCCACATTTGCTAATGATATGACCCTATACCTAGAAATCCCAAGAGACTCTATCAAAAATCTACTGGAACTAATTGAGAGATTTAGCATCGTGGCAGGATACAAGATCAACATCCAAAAATCAGTTGGATTCCTCTACAC
>NW_006922663.1:132725-136256 GCF_000298275.1 Orycteropus afer afer
GATCTCAAAACCTACTATATAGCCACAGTAGTCAAAGCTGTCTGGTATTGGTATAATGACAGACACATAGACCAATGGGATAGAATTGAGAACCCAAAACTACATCCATTGACCTAAAGTCAGTTGATCTTTGACAAATGGACAAAATTGATTAAACGGGGAAGAGAATGTTTGTTTAATAAATGGTGCTGGCAAAACTGGAGATCCATTTACAGAAAAATGAAATAAGATCTGTACCTCACACCATACACAAAAACGAACTCCAGATGGATCAAAGATTTAAATGCGAAACCTATACAGTTCCTCAAAGAAAAACTAGGGGCAAATTTAGGGGCCCTAATATATGGCATAAATAGACTATCAAGAATAACCCAAAGTGCACAAACAACAGAAGAGAAACTAGACGAATGGGATCTTCTAAAGATTAAATTTTTATGTGCTTCCAAAGACTTCTCCAAAAGAGTCAAAAAATAACCTACAGATTGGGAAAAAGTATTCAGCAATGACATATCTGACAAGGGATTTATCTCTAGAATTTATAGAAAACTCCAACACCTCAACAGCAAAAATACAAATAATTAAAAAAAGGGGCAGAAGACATGAATAGACACTTCACCAAAGAGGATATTGAGGTAGCCAACAAACATATGAATAAATGCTCACCACATTAGTCATCATAGAAATGCAAATCAAAACAACAATGAAATGCTGTCTGGCCCCAGTAGTATTAGCAAAGTTCAACAAGAAAGAAAATAACAAATGCTGGCAAGGTTGTCGAGAGATTGGGACTCTCATACACTGCTTGTGGGACTGTCAAATGGTACAAATACTGTGAAAATCAGTTTTGCAATTCCTTAAAAAGTTGGAATTAGAAATACCATTTGACCCAGCCATTCCGTTACTAGGTATATATCCTAAAGAAGTGAGAACCAAGACAAGAACAGACATACACACACCTATGTTGCTCCCAGCACTATTTACAATAGCCAAAAATGGAAACAAACTAGGTGTCCACCAACTGAAGAATGGATAACCAAACTATGGTATATATACACACAATGGAATCCTATGCAACCCTAAAGAGTAACATAGAATAGCAAAACACTGCATAATGTGGATGAACTTGGAGGACATTATGCTGAATGAAATAAGACAATCACAGAAGGACAAATTTTGTATTAGTCCATTATTGTAAAAAGTCAAGGAAAGGTTTATACGTGGAAGCAAATTTTCTCTATTGGTTACCAGGGGTGGGTGGGGAGGGGAGAGAAGACTGCTAGAAAAGTAGAGACAAGTATTGATTTGGTTCACCCAAAGAGAAGGACATTGTACCAAATATGCATGATCAACGTGGTGGCATTGAGGAAGAAGAAGACGTAGAGAGGTACATGGGAGGTACAGACAACAAAGCTGAACCCTTTTGCACATACAGTACTGTGTTGTCAGTGAAGGCAAACATGGATATATAGCCAGATAGATGGGTGGACAGGCTGAACTAAGAGGTATGTCTATGCAGGGAGATTGTGCCCTAGACCATGTATAAGGTTGGCAAAGAATGATTCTACAAGTGTATTTGTATGTTCTGTAAGAATTTCCAGGTGTATAGTAGAGCTGACAAGGGATAAGGTTGTAGTCACTTATTGGTCATAACCAGGTACCCAGAGGGTATGAGTAGTTGGACCTGTGGGCTCGGAACCATGGTCACAGGGGACATCAAGCTCAGTTGGTGTTCTGGTTACCTAGTGCTGCTCTAACAAGAATATACCACAAATGAGATAGCCTTAACAAACAAGAGTTTATTCTCTCACAGTTTGGAGGCTTTAAGTCCAAGTTCAAAGTGCCAGGCTCTGGGGGCTAGGTGAAAGCCCTTCACCTTGGGGCCCAGCTCTGCCTCCTGCTCTCAGCCCACAGGAGCTAGAGGCATTTCTTCACTCAGACAACTGCTGGTTGCTGGGGCTGAGAACCCCAAGGTTGAAAAGTAAAAAGGCACAGTCCCGATGTTACCAAACCACACAGCAGGCCTTTAATTTAACTTCATTGTAAGTCCCAAGGTTGGAAGAGCATGGGAGACTGCTGAACAATGACATGGTTACATGCAGGGTCCAGGCATACCATATGTTAGAGACCATTCTCAAAGCTGTTTCTTATATGTGGGAATCAGACCACATACCCAAAGGCAGCTACTCAGCTGCTCACAGTAGATTCCACTATGGAGTTGATTACCAGTCTCATCATGGGGAATACTACTACCAGCTGCCCAGCCACTCAACCAGGCCCAGCCAAGTTGACCCACAAACTGAACTACCACACTTGGCATAACATACTACACAAAACATTGTTCCACATCCTACTTTACTGAGTAGCGAATGGGATCTTAAAAGCTTGCAAGCAGCCATCTAGAAGCCATGATGGGTCTCTCCTTGTCCAGAGGAAAGAAGAGTGAAGAAAACCAAAGATTCATGGAAACAATTAGTCCAAGTGATTGGTACACCACGTGATCCTCAGCCTATACAACTATGAGACCAGAAGAACTAGATGGTGCTTGGCTACCACTGTCAACCACTTGGATGGGGATCTATGTAAGAGATCCTGGACAGAGTGGGAGAACAATGTGGAACAAAACTCAAAATCATTTGGAAAAACAAGCAAAAACTACATTCATACTTTTTACATTTCACTTTCTGATTCTTAATGGATATTTGCAGGGGCTCATCTTCTGGCACCATATCAGATAATGTTTCAGGGCTATTCTTAATGTTTTCTAGTAATATATCAGTTTTTTTTTTACTATTTTTCATAAGGGTTTTACTGGCATATCCTTTGATGAATGGATGGTCCCTTCCTTCTTACATGTCTGCTTTAGTCTGGAAACACCATTGAAACTTGTCAACCATGGGTGACTCTGCTAATGTTTGAAATACTGGCTACATAGGCTCCAACTTCACAGGAACACTCAAGTCACCACAGTACAACAAACTATCAGACGAGTGATGGAAACAGATCATCACTTGCTCATATGCAAGTTCAAGTTGAAGCTGAAGAAAATTAAAACAAATCCACATGAGCCAAAATATGACCTCAATTATATCCCACCAGAATTTAGAGATCATCTGAGGACTAGATTTGATGCATTGAATACCAATGACTGAAAGCCAGATGAGTTGTTGGATGACATCAAAAACATCATGCATGAAGAAGTCATGAAAAAAACAGGAAAGGAAGAAAAGACCAAAATGGATATCAGAAGAGACCGAAACTTGCTCTTGAACAGAGTGCAGCTAAAGCAAATGGAAGAAATGATAAGATAAAAGAGCTGAACAGAAGATTTAAAAGAGCAGCTGGAGAAAACAAAGTCAACTATTGTAATGAAATGTGCAAAGATCTGGAGGTAGAAAACCAAAAGGGAAGAACACTCTTGGCATTTCTCAAAATGAAAGAACTGAAGAAAAAAAAAATCAAGCCTTGCGGTGTAGTAAATTACTTAGTGTGGCTTTTCTACCCATAAGTCTTTGTAAACTCCAAGGTGGGATT
>NW_006922663.1:137146-140484 GCF_000298275.1 Orycteropus afer afer
AAAGGGGCAGGGGGGAAAATAACAGGAGAATCTACCATCCGGAGTGCTGACCAGCATGCAAGAAAGGCCATTGGAGACCTCCCTAGGGGAGTGCCAACCAGCAGGCGAGAAGGGCCTTCTGAGACCTCCCTGGGTTAAGGAAGAAGACACACCACACTAGTATACCAGAATTCACCCCATGGATCTACCCTTAGCACCTGCTTTTACCAGTGAACTTAAGTCTGCTGGGTGCGAGCAGACACTTCCAGCACTGGTGAAACCTGAGCAGAGAGACCGTTGGTGCTGCAAGTGGGAAGGCCCTGGGAGGAGCTCCCATAGTGGATCGCAGAACGGGCTTGGGCCAGCATTTTGGCATGGAGGAGCCTGCACTTGACTTTGTCAGTAATCTTGGGTCCGCTGGGTGTGAGCAGGCAGTTCCATGACTCCAGAGCAGCTGAAACCCGAGTGGAAAGATCTTTGGTGCCGGAAGTGGGTGGGCCCTGAGAGGAATTCCCGCAGTGGATCGTGGAGCCCTGCAGTTGCCTTGGGTCAGCTTTTTGGCATGGAGTGGCCTCAGGAGTGGGCTTTTTTACATGTGTCTGAACCTGGTGGAAGGTGGCGACCCCCTAACAACTGGAGTCTTTGCTGAATTTGAGCTGTGCACCTGTGAATACCATTACAACGTCATCATTAACAGCCTGCTCAAAGCCTTAGAATCCATCCCTAGCAACTTGGAACTTCCCTTCCTTCTCTCTTCCCCTCTCACCTTCTCCACCTATACCCTCACTCATCCAATAGAAAAACTACATTCAGCCACCATAATACCTGCCGGCTTGAATTCTAAAGCCCCTTTATGACAAATAGAGACCTACATCCACATTCCACACAGTGATTCCATAATCACAAAGGAAACTGCAGAGCAACCTCACACACTTGGATTAGTAAACAAATAAAAATACACCAGCTCCCCCAGTTCAAAATATTAAGTCATAAAACCAAGACAAAAGAAATCAATACATAACCAACGGTCAAAGACAACCTCAGAATGTCCAGGAAATGACAAGCAACCTCAAATCAAACAACAGCAACAACAACAACAAGAATAACAACAACAAAACAGGACAAGGCATTAGAAGCAAAACCACAAACAAAGGTCTCATTAAACATGGAAGAACAGGGGGTAATAGAATTCTCTGAAAAGGAATTTAGAAGATAGTTTATAGAGCTTGACAAGAGCCTAAAGAAACCCAAAACAGAAGCAAGGAGAACACGGACAGTTCCGTGGAAGAACTCAGGAAAATCATTCAAGAACAAAATAAGATCAATGAACAATCATAACTCATACAAAAATAGCAGTTAGAAATCTAGAAGATGAATACCTAAATTACAGAAATACTCAATACAGTAGAAGCACAAAAGGAAAATAAAAAAACAGACACTTAACCAAAGAAAATTTTCAGGCAGCTAACAAACACATGAAGAAATGCTCCCAATCATTAGCCATTAGAGAGATACAAATGAAAACAATAAGATGTCTCACAAATAAAAACCAGAAAACAACAAATGCTGATGAGAGTCTGGAGAGACTGGAACCCTCATAAACTGCTGGTGGGGCTATAAAATAGTGCAACTGCTATGGAAAAAGCTATGGCGCTTCCTTAAAACACTGGAAAAAGAAATACCATATGATCCAGCAATCCCATTACTAGGTATGTATCCTGGAGAAATTAGAGCTGGGACACAAATACAGACAGGGAAACCCATGTCCATTGTAGCACTATTCACAATAGGAAAAATATAGAAAAAAATGTAAATACTCATCAACAGGGATCAACAAACTATGGTAAATACATACAATGGAATACTTTGCAATTTTAAAGAACAATGATGAGTCTGTGAGACATCTCATAACACAGATGAACTTAGAGGCCATTATGCTGAGGGAGTCCAAGACAGAGTGAGCAAGGGGCAGAGGGATTCAGCTTAGGAGAGAGATCCAGACCCCAACACCCAAGAAGCAGGAAAAGCAGAGGGGAAAGGAAAGGAAAGCCAGTGCATCTAGGACAGAGCTAGCAAGCAGCAGAGGGATCCAGGTAAAGGGAGGGTGGAGAGGTTTCAAAGAGCTAAGGGAGACAAACTTGCTGTCAATTTGTACTGAGGTGATGTGTTGCTGTATGGCTTGAGGCTGTACCACCAATGTTTCAAATGCCACTGGGGTTGCATAGGGTCAGCGTGGCTTGCAGACTGAGACCAACTAGGAAGAAGGAAGATAGCATCCATTTCCCAAAGAGTTGGCTAGGGAAAATCTTATGAATAGCAGAAAAACAGTGTCTGTTACAATACTGGGCAACTACATGAATCACCCAGAAACACTGATACAGTGCAGGAGGAAAAGCCACTTAGGTCGAAAGCTATCAAAATACGACTGGAAAAGAGCATCATCATCAGAGTAGAACCAACCTTACTGATAAGGATAAAGTAAAGATTTCATGACTTCCATTTGCTGATGTGACACAACTCAAATTGAGGAGAAACAGCTTTAAACATCCATTAATAATTGGAACATACAATGTACAAAGTATGAATCTAGGAAAATTGAAAGTTGTCGCAAATGAAAGGGAACACATAAAGATTGATATACTAGGCATTAGTGAGCTGATGTGGATTGGTTTTGGCCATTTTGAATCATACAACCATATGATCTACTGTGCCGGGAATGACAATTTGAAGAGAAATGGTGTGGCATTCATCATCACAAAGGATATTTCAAGATCTGTCCTGAAGTGCAATCAGTCAGTGATAGGATAATATCTGTATGTCTCCAAGGAAGACCAGTTAATACGACTATTATTCAAATTTATGCACCAACCACCAAAGCCAGAGATGAGGAAATTGAACATGTTTATCAACTTCTGCAGTCGGAAAATGACCAAACGTGCAATCAAGATGTGTTAATTATCATGGGTGATTAGAACGCAAAAGTGGGAGACAGAAGAATCACTGGTAGTTGGAAAATTTGGCCTTGGTGACAGAAATAATGCTGGAAATCGCATGACAGAATTTAGCAAATCCAACAACTTATTCACTACAGATACCTTTTTTCAACAACACAAACGGCAGCTATGCACGTGGACTTCACCAGATGGAATACACAGGAATCAGATTCATTACATCTGTGGCAAGAAGCAACAGAGAAGCTCAATATCTTCAGCCAAAACAAGTCCAGGAGCTGACTGTGGAACAGACCATCAACTGCTCATATGTAAGTTCAACTTGAAGTTAAAGACAATTAAAACAAGTCCATGAAAGCCAAAATATGATCTTGAATATATCCTTCCTGAATTTAGATTGCCATCTAA
>NW_006922663.1:141437-145825 GCF_000298275.1 Orycteropus afer afer
ACTGCATGGTTTAAAATCAAGAAGGGAGTGCGTCAGGGTGTACCCTTTCACCATGCTTATTCAATCTATATGCTGAGCAAGTAATTGTAGAAGCTGGACTATATGAAGAAAACTGTGGCATCAAGATAGGAGGAAAAATCATTAACAACCTGTGATATGCTGACAACACAATTTTGCTTGCTGAAAGTGAGGATGACTTGAAGCACTTACTGGTAAAGACTGAAGACTATAGCCCACAGTATGGATTAAACCTCCATATAAAGAAAACAAAAATCTTTACAACTGGACCTATAAGCACCATCATGATATGACTGAAAAAGCAGAAAAGACTGAAGTTGTCAAAGACTTCACATTGCTTGGTTTTATAATCGTCACTAATGGAAGCAGCAGTCAGGACATCAGATGATGTATAGCACTGGGAAAGTCGGCTGCAAAAGACCTCTTTCAAGTGCTGAGGATTAAAGATGTCTCCTTGAGGACTAAGATGTGCCATGTTATTTTCAGTCATCTCATATGCATGTGAGAGCTGGACTATGAATAAGGAAGACCGAAGAAGAATTGATGCTTTTGAGTTCTGATTCTGGAGAAAAATGCTGAAAGTACCATAGACTGCTAAAAGAACCAACAAATCTGTCCTGGAGGAAATGCAGCTGGAATGGAATCAAGAATGGCCAGATTTCTCTCACCTACTTTGGTCATGTTGTCAGAAGGGAACATTCTGTGGAGAAGGATATCATGCTTGATAAGGTGGAGGGTGGACGAAAGAGGGGAAGGCCCTTGACAAGATGGGTTGACACAGTGGTGGCGGCAATGAGCTCAAGTATAGCAAGGATCGTAGAGCTGGCACCAGACTGTGTGGTATTTCGTTCTGGGGTGCATAGGGTCACTATGCGTCGAAGATGACTCGACAGCACATAACAATAACATACTGAGTGAACTTAGTCAATTACGAAAGGACAAATATTGTATGAGAACAATAAAATCAAGAGAAGGGTTTCACAAAAAAATAAATATTCTGATGGCTACCAGGGGTGGGTTAAGATGAGAGGGTAAACCATTTTAAAAAAAAAGTAATTACTGTCAAATAGACAGGAGAGGATCACACACACACACACACACAAGCCAAATAAAAGAAAAAAAACGTATGAAGCTCAGTACTCCTCTGAAACACATGGGTTCACATGATTTACAATAGAATTCATGTCAACTATTTGTTTTTATAATATATCTGGGTCACCATGTACTGATCCACTGTCTACTTTGCAATGTGATTATCTGTGGGAAAACATATCAATTAGAGGAAACAGTAAAGGCAAAGGCTTTAAAATGGGAATGTGCTTATCATGTTCAAGGGTAGAATGGTTGGAACAGAGTTGGGCAGGAGTAGAAGATGGGGTCAGAGAGAAAATGTTGGGGATTGGAGGCAATACCAGCCTTCCCAGAGCATATCCTTCTCAAGGATTGTTAGAAACCTTACAGCTTTTTCAGATGAGGCTATAGGTTTGTTGGCAAGTTAATTACCTCAAAACTTTAGTAGGTATCTGATTTTTTTGCTTCTAGAGAGATCCACATGAAGTGATCACTCTTCCCTAGACACCTGCACAGTTATCTTGATATCTTTGCTTCCTTGCTCCCATGTCTCTCTCTTTCTAATTAATGACAGCTACCTGATGTCATTTGAAACAACAGATTTAGCTGGGAAGGACACTATCACCCTTCATCTGATTTTTGCTTCAAAATCACTTAGTTGCTGGTTGACTCAATTCCAATTCATGACAGCCTCATGTGTGTGAGTCTTCAATAACACATCTTTCAGAAATAGGTCACCAGGCTTTTCTTCTGAGGCAGGTTTGAACCTGTAACCTTCCAGTTGTCAGCCAGGTGTGTTCACTGTTTGTACCACCCAGGGCCTCCCTCTATTTCATGGAAGCATGTTAATAGGCCTTTGTGGCAACTGCACCAGCATTCTCTAGGCAGAAGCATGGTGGCTAATATCATTGCAGCTGGTTAAGTTGGTTTGTCACACTTATTCATCTGGCTGATAAGAGGTAATGAGCCCAAATAGATTTAGAGGGTATATTCCAAATGCAAACTCACTGCCATTGAGTTGATTCTGACTCATAGGGATCCTATAGGAAGGAGTACAACTGCCTGGTCGGGTTTCCAAGGCTATAAATCTTACAAAAGTAGACTGCTACATCTTTCTACCGTGGAGCAGCTAGTGGGTTTGAACCACCACCGTTTTAGTGAACAGCTGAATGCATCAATCACTGTGACATCAGGACTCATAGATGGTATAATACTTAGAGCAAAACATAAGCAAGATCAAGACAGTGTCAGGTCCCCACAACATTAGTTGCACAAGAGGACACTGAACTGAAGGAGCCAAGTGACAAAGCCATCTAAGTGGTGGGTGGCTCTGCTGTAGGGAAGCCAATTCAAAAGGAAGGCCAAGCAGTCCTGGTGTCTAGTGGAGACACGGATGAGAAACAGCATTGTGCAGTCTCCCACAAGATAGGGATGTGTAACTCTCTTGCAGTAGCTCCCTATCCTTATCTCCCTTTCTTCCTGGAGAAATCACAGGGCATTCTGCCAAGACTTGGGTCTGACTGCAGTTAAGCTTCGTCAATGTGGCCTACAAAGGAATGTGTTAGGCTGCCAGTGTATCATGGCAGATCTGTTCCCCTACACTTGGTTACACAAAGCCATATTCAGTTTTCTATCTTAGTCTTTGGGATGCAGACACAGCTTTTCCAACCCTAATTTGCCACATTTCCTAACTCTATTTGCTTTCATTTCTGACCTTAACCCAGACAATTCTTGCTTGAGTGCTTCTCTTTCTCCCAATACCTTGCTAAACACAGCCAAAAAAAAAAAAAATTGCCAGAGTCATATCTGATTTATACCGACCCCTCCTTGGGTTTCCGAGGTGGCAATTAACCATCAATGCACACTATTAACATTGTTTTCCATACTTATTCCCTAAAGTCAGTAGGTATGTGGTTTGATTTCCAGTTTAGCACAGATGACATTTGTTTTTTCGTAAATTTTTTATTATGATTTGGGTGAAAGTTTACAGAGCAAATTCATTTTCCATACAGCAGTTCATACACATTGTGTTTCATGGCATTGATTGCAATTCCCCAAAATATAACAGCTCTCTCCCCACTTCCTCCCTGCAGTTACCTCTTCCCTGTGTCCTTCTTTCCTATGCATTCCTGCTTCCCCTAGCTTTCTCCTTGTGCAAATAATGCCCTTTTGTTCTCCCAATATTGATTGCTCTTACGAGTGTATCTACCTGATATAAACATTCGCCCTATATGCCTGTCTATGTTTGGCCAGAAGCCACAGGAGTTCAGTTCCAAACAAGAAGGATAATTAGGAGGCATAGTCTCAGGGGACTCACCAGGCTCTATCAGACCAATAAACCTGGTCTTCTTTATGATTTTGAGTTTTGTTTCACATTGTTCTCCCACTCGATCCATTACCTCCTGCATGGATCCTTTTCTGAGTGGTTGACAGTGGTAGCCAGGCACCATCTAGTTCTTCTGGTCCCATGGTGTTATAGGCTGAGGATCTCATAGTTTACTAGTTGCTTGGATGAATTGTTTCCATGCATCATTGGTTTTCTTCATTCTTCTTTACTGTGGACAGGGAGAGACCTATTGTTGCATCTAGATGGCCTCTTGCAAGCTTTTAAGACCCCAGTTCCTGCTCACCAAAGAGGATGTAAAGCGATGTTTTTGTGTACTATGGTATGCCAATTGAGCTTGATATCCCCTGCAACCATGGTCCTGAGTCCACAGGTCAAACAACTCGCTTCCTCAGGATGGTTAGCTGTGGCCAAGAAATTATCATAAATTTGTCCCTTGTTAACTATTATATATTTGGACATTTTTATAGCATATACAAATGAATATGTAGAAATACTGTTTGCCAGCCTTATATGTGGTCATAGGTATATTCGCTTTTGCCTAGACATACCTGATCACTCAGCCTTCTATCCATCTATTGTCCTATAGATTAATGTTTGTTAACAGATGACATTTTAGCTAAGCATTTTGCTGCTATTTAACATGATTCTCCATTTTTCTATCCTCCAACATCTGTTCCCTTATTGCCATTGCCCAAACACAACAGAAATTTACTTATTGCTTTGTCTTGCTTACTTTGCACAAATCATCAGGAAAGACCAATTGCTAGAAAAGGACATCATGTTTGCTAATGTATAAAGTCACAGAAAGCTAGGAAAACCAGTGAGATAGATTGGCACAATAGGCCCAACAATGGGCTAAAATATATCAAAGACCATGGAGATGGACACTTCTGGTAGGACGGCTATGGTAGTTCAGTTTGTGTGTCAGCTTGGCTGGGCCTGGTTGAGTGGC